>NW_018127959.1:791110-813873 GCF_001952655.1 Monopterus albus
CAAATAAACAGATGATCATATGACACATGTATAGTATGAGCTCACCATTACTTTCCAGCTGTGCTTCACAGTCATTCTGACTTCAGACAATTTCACCAGGACACGAAACCAGGACACAACATTTTCTTGAATGAATACTTGTACTGTAAGTACTGCTGTTCTCAGGTGATGTTATGCTGCATACCAAGCTTTTAAGAAGAACTAATAACCTAGGCGGGTGGATGAAACATTTTATCCCAGCAACAACCCCAGTCAGTTCCCATCATCATCTAATGATCACCTTTTTATGGTCACTTTATTTTAGGACTGTTTGAAATACACTTGAATGTGTCTTACATTATGGTCACCCCTCATCCTGCTTTTATTCCTTCTCCATTAGACTAAATGTTTAATTCGTTGTTGCCACTGTGAGTACACCTCGGGGACGTGAGCACTCTCAACTTAGAATAACCTGACCTGTACAGTCAGCCATATATATTGGAGGGTCTTTGTCTTATTTCTTATCTGTCCAGGAGATTGACACCAACATCCTTGGTGTTTCCGTGGTGACAGCTCTATTTTCTGGAAACTAACATTTTAGGTTATGTCAGTTTATGTTAAGAATTTGAAGAAACTCCCTCAAGGCGTTCCTGATGGGGATGGGCTGAACAGACAGACGGGCAACCCAAGATCGTAACGCTTCATGCCATGGCTATCGCTGGCGTGTATAAATGGGCTATAGTTTCTAATCTGACCATGATGTTCAGCCCTAAGCAAAATTATTCAGTAAGACCTATTGAAAATCACTCCATGACATGGTGATAGCACCACTTCAAACGCAATGAGCCACAGCATTCATTTTCTCAATACTGAAAGGCTAAAAGTAAGGCAGAAATGTCTGATGTCCTACATGTACGTGCTAGCAGAGTGTGCTAGTACGTGGCCAGAGGTGGAAAGCAGCTAAGTACTGTACTTAAGTACAATGTTGAGGTATCTGTACTTGAGTATTTTCATTTTCTGTTACTTAATACTTCAACTTCACTACATTTCAGTGAAAAATATACTTTGTACTACATGTATTTGATAACTTTAGCTACTAGAGTTTAATAAAACAAAATACAGTATAATCACAAGCTTTAGCTACACAGCAGAAATTCAAAATATAATAATAATCACCTTTATTGATCAAGTATGTTACACACAAGGAATTTGTTATTTTGTTTGGGGCTGAGGGCCCCGGGCTGCTGCGTGCATACGCACCACCATCACAGGCAGCTTGGGGGGGTTCAGCATCTTGCCCAAGGACACTTTGAAACGTGAATCAAGATTCAAACCTCTGACTCTCCGGTTGGGAGATGACTGCTCTACCCACTGAACCACAGTCGCCCCTAAGCATATAAGATCATTAAAACGGGCTCTACCTTTACTAGCTGCAAAATGTAATTGACACAGTAATACATTGCTACTTTTGCTTAAGTGAACAATGTGAGTATCCTTCCACCAGTGCATTTAGCTTGGTGGTACTATAATTTTGAACTTGGTAAGACACATCGGTTCTTTTACAGATTTCACCACGAGACTGACCAACACTCTGGAGCTGTGCTGTTTGAAAATTGTTCATCATACTGATTTAACACATATATATTCCCTTGCATAGAGCAGCCATTTCATATTTTTGTAGAGATTTTTAAGCAACTAAGAAACATTACCTAGACATTTTTCTTGTGAAGGTGCTTTAAAGACAGTAGTTAAGGACTGCACTTGCATGTAGTGTATTATTCTGTCTGAGTTCAAAGCTGGGTGCTAAAAGGTCATGTCTGTGCTCAGCAGATTCATAAGTTAAAAGAAAATATGAAAACAGAACAAGAGCTCTTCTACAGTACTTTGGACAGACTTTCTCCAGCCTGACAGACAAGAAGTATAATTATTTGGACCTTCTGGCTGATAATAACAGTGGGTTTGCTCCTGAGCCTACACTGAGCAGATCTATGGATGCTGTTAGGCATCTTGTTCTTTATGGCAATTCCCACAACCTCTGTTTATGTCCAGATGCAACATGTTTTTCTGTGAGTTGTAAATCACCAGCTGCCACCTGTAATATATGGCAATTTGCTCCCACGTTATTGTAGGCAGCCACAAGGTCAGTAGCGGTTCCTGTAGTGCCACTTACTAACTATTCTTCTCTGGTCTTAAACAAAGTGTTCCTTTCAAACTCAGAATGAGTCCCTGACTACTGCACATTATTGTGTCTGATGCTGTTAAAAAGAAAGAATGCAATTTATTTGACCACTAGAACTGTAACACATACTGATGAATTAATGAAGATGCAGTACAGTGTTTATAAGATTGGACTTTTATAAAAGATGATATATGAAGATAACTAAATAACAATTTCACAAGCAGTGACAATGCAGGAAAATTAGTTATGTAATTTAAGTGTATTTGCTCTGTGCATTGGTACATATTAGCCTCTGTGCCCTGAGTCCTACATGTGGTAAATGTAACACTGTGAAAACACATTTCTTCACTTCCTGTGGCACATTTGATGTGTGCAGCGACTGACTGTGATTCTGTGTGACACTTTTAGCATGTGTAGCACTTAGCCATGGTTTAATGAGGCCTTGTAAACCCAAAACTTCTCTGAGAATCTCCAGATTTTTTGTCCAGTTGGATAAATGTACTCATGAAGGCTCAGAACGAAAGAAAACTGTTTATATGTATGGATTAATGGCGCCCACCCCCACCCCCAGCTTGCTACCATGGACAGATTACTGAATGGGCCCAGGGCTGCACTAATATACTGTATCTGCAATAAGCTGATGTTGGCCAGTGTGTCATCTTAGATATTTTGATAGTCTCTCTGGAATATGTAGAAGCTGGATGAAAACAAGTGTTAAACTTTGTTCTGCTCCTGAGATTTATGTGGTACTAGCCAGGGATTCCTTGTATTTATATTTCCCTGGCCTGTCAATGTCACTACCAACAGATGACCAGGAATAAGATAAGCCTTTTAGTATTCACACAACTACTGCATGTCTTATGAGTGTGAGCACTTATTTTGGAACACAAACCAGTCCCCAGTCACTCAGTTTGTTGACAGGCCGGCATGAGGGTGTATTTGATGAAGTGGGGTAAGCTTCTCCTGTGACCTATTGGGAATGGGGTCTGATCCAAATGGAGCAAGATAGATGGGAGATCCCCCTTCATGTGTCCGCCCTAGTGGCCTGATGCCCACTGGCCTTGGCCTAAACCGGAACGCTTGGTGTTGTGTCAGTTTTTGATTCCCCACCCAAGGAGAAATGACCCAGTGGGCGAGCTCAGGTTTCACAGTCAGAGTTTAAACACGTCTGCCTGGGAGACTGGACATCCTCGCTGCAGTGTTGGCCAATTAGGATCAAGTGTCAGTCTGCTGACATGTGAAGAATGAAATGTGCGAGTGACTGGTCAAACAAAGAAAGGGAGGTAGTCTTGGTGGTGACAGGCTTTGTCATGCACATGAAGGAAGGATTTAAAACACATGGCTGCTTTGCCACCAGACGAAAAGCTTCACTTCTGTCCAGGCTGATTGGATAATGTAGATGTGTCAGCTTTTCTCTGTCTTTCCTTTTCTTGTCTTTATAGTTCTTGAGTTGTCTTTTCCTTCCTTCCTTCCTTCCTGGCTGATTTGTTGGTAGAGATTATTATGAGTCCTGCCTGTTGGGATGTTATTTTGGTGGATGTCTGAGATTACCTGTAACACAAGTAATTTACTTCACACTGAACCTGAATAAATACTACTGTAGCTGAACAAGTCTCCACCAGCCAAACTCTATATACTAACCAAACTGCATATAGTGTAAAAGGAAGCTTTCTGACTCTTCTGTACAGCGTGGGAGAAAGTTACCAAGAGCACTTCCAGACATAAAGTCTGCTCTAAATCCATTCCACTTAGCGAGAGACCAAGCAGCGGAGGTCAAGCGGGATAAAGTGTGAATGAAGAGAGCAAGTGGCGTTAGCGAGAATAAAGCAGTGAATCCGAGACATAAAAGGTTATTTTTTGATTGTTTCACAGAAGTTACATTCTAAAGCACAAATAAACATGGTCACACTTCCACACAACCTGACATGAAGGATTTTGTGTGAATGAAGCCAGTGCACACACACGACATCCTGCTGTCTGTTCTGCTGTGGCCTCTCTGCTCTGCATCTTGTGTGTGGCTAAGGCAAAGACACACAGCAGCACTCCAGTGTCTAGCAGCAGTGTGAGGAGAAAACACCATGGACGCATGAGAGACTGGTGCAATGTGTTGCAAAATTTTAATGAGGAGTAGTGGAAAACAATTTCACACATCATCATGTCGCCCACGGGTGGAAATAGTCCGATGCTTTGCTTCAGTAAACGTATGAATGACATACATAGAGAGTTACAAGTAAAGGCTCTGCATTGATAATATGACTGAAGAACAACTACAGAGGTGTTATCATCAAAATGTAAAGTGGTTCGAACCTGGAACCTTCTTGTTGTGAGGTGACAGCACTAGTCACTGCATCACCATGCCGCCCCCAGCTTGGGGAGGGGTTCCTGTACTCAGTATGAGCTCAGGTGATGGCAACAGTGGTGCGGTGGGTAGAGCACTCGCCTCCCAACCGGACGGTTGAGGGTTGAATCTCAGTGCCTACAGTCCACATGTCGAAGTGTCTTTGGACAACACACTGAACCCCCAAGTTGCCTGTGACTGCAATGCGTATGTATTCATCGGGCTGGGGCCCTCGGCTCCAAACAAAATTTTGTTTTATGTGTACAATGTTACAATAAAATAAAAGCTTCTTCTGCTTCCTGGGCCCACAGAGGTCTGAGGAAGCCTTTCTGGCACATGCTCAGTATTGCACTTTTATAAGGGTAGATCCATCTTTGGTATCCAGATCTGCTTTAGAATTCTACACCCTGTACAGTCTCAAGCAGGCACAGCAGACATGCAAGTACAGCAAGCATATCAGTGTTTTCATCAACAGTCTGAAAAGTGAGGGCTACATGTTTGTTCCCCATCACAAGTAGAAATTAAACCTTTGCCAACGTCACAGTCACTATAGCAAACCTGGATGCTGCAGGCTTGTCATGAACACATCATGTCCCATTTGTTTACATGAAAACATCATAAGAGCTTAGACAGCAGCCATTTTGAGTGCACCAGCAAACAACCCCTCAAGAATGCAGATTTGAATGGGCATGCCCGCTCCGCACATATTAATCTCGTGATTCGCACATTGTTAATCAAGGCATTTCATTATGTGGAATACAACCTGCTGATGCTCTAGCTGGCCTCTCCTCCTTTGTCCCAGCATGTTTTTCCTCTGCGCTCACATGACTGTATCTTTTAATGAGATCAGACTTCATTAAAGAGGGCCCCTCAGAACCCTCCCCAGGTCTTTTAACGCAAACACTTCAATTAGACGCAGCAAATGGCAGCAGATAGGAGTTGTTAGGTACAGAAAGAAAAGAGAAGGAGAACAGAAGAAGGAGAGCCTAATGAAGCCATGGTACGAAAAGTATGTGTTGAATAAGTCTTTATTTGCACTTTTGAAACTGTTAACTCTGTAGATGTACAGTGAGAGTGTGTCTATGTACTGTACAGCATGTGCACGTGAGTGTGTAGTGCCATATTGATCGCGAGTGTATGGGCATGAGCAGTAAAAGAGGAGGGACTAATAGAGCTGGTAGTCCTGGGGAGGTTTTTCTCACTTTTGGCACATAAATAAATGTTCTGTTGCTGAAGGGTTGTCATAGAAACAACCTGAGGAAAACGTCTGCCATGTCACTATGGAGATGAATTCCATGAAGCCTTTGCCATGTTAAGTGCAGAAACATCTGTGTAAAAGTAAACACCGTAGAAAGCTTCTACACACAAATCCATCCATCCATCCATTATCTATACTGCTCATCCTGCAGAGGGTCGCAGGCGGCTGGAGCCAGTCCCAGCTGACACTGGGCTTCACCCTGAACAGTTCGCCAGTCTATCACAGGGCTGACACACAAAGACAAACGCTCACATTCATACCTACAGGCAGTTTACAGTTAAACTAAGCTGCATGTCTTCATGGTGAGGTCTGAGTGTTGTGGTTTTAAGGAAAAGATGGCAAACACAGCCTCAAGGTGCCACATTTTCAGTTACATCAACAACAAAGCACAGTAACTTGGAGATGAGTGTGAGAGAATCCAAAAAGCCTGTGTTGCTCATTTAGAAAAGAAACGACAGCAATGCTGATTTTGGCCTGGGGGAGATTGTCCAAACACTGTTAGAACAGAGTTTTCCATTTGAAGGTTTGCTGTTTGGACAAGACTATGTTTTGTTTTTAATCCTCTTAATCTTTTTAGAGCTGTGGCTTTCTGAAATGACTTGGCAGGTTTTCCCTATTACAGTAGAGCCCACTTCAACATGACATCACCAGTGGAACCTAAAGGGAAATACTGCAGAAACACAGCACACGGAGTGTGACTACTGCCAATACCAGGCACGAACTGAAAGCTCAGGAATTCTCCTGGTGGGCCGGTCTGTCTCAACTTATAAGAGCTGTTTTTATTTTCTGTCAAACCCCTTGCTGGTGCAACCTGGAATATCAGTGGGTGCTTGTTGCATGTTCAATCAGAGAAGTGGCACAAAGAGTAAAAGGCTTTGCTGGCTGATGCCTCAAAGTGTGCACAAGTACTGTAACTGACTTATTCAAGAAGCCTGCCACTCATGATGCCAGGGTGACTGGGGGAAGGAGAGCGGTGATCGTTACATAAAGTAATTCCAACTGTGAACCCTTGCTTTCATACAAATATGGGAAGAAAAACCATAGACAATAAAATCCATCTCTTAACAGTTAGCCTAACAAAAGCAGACAGTTTCATTAATTGTTGATTGTTTGATCAATAAAACTGTTGTGACAGTTCCGGTTTGACCTGCCAAACTGGGAATGCTTGACAGCAAATTCCCGGGATTGGTTTGGCTGCCAGTCTGCTCCTGGCCAATACTGTGAGGTTGCTAGGACATTCCCTGTTAGGACTCTGAAAATCAACTCAGTTCAGTTCAGTTTATTTGTATAGCACCAAAGCTGTTGTGATGCTTAATCAGGTTGTGATCATTCACATGAGTTGACAGATTTTTCCAAAGTTTACTCTAGAAACAGATGAAATAGACCACCTCAACATAATAAACATACAGTAATAGGTTGTGTTTCTTCTGCTGTTATTGGCATGTCACAAACTTTGTGCTATAATACTGTTTTCACATTGTATCTACACATTGTCAGCCAGCTCTGTCTAATCCATATTATATGTATATCCATCTAATTTGGTAAATTCCCTCAGGAGGGAATGTTGCGCTGACTAACAACTGCTTTCACTTTTGTCTGCTTTTCTTGGTATCAAACTGCCTGGTAACCACAAACCCCTTCTGGACAGAGCACCTCTGGCTACAGCGCTACTGTACATACTGTACTGTCATCTGTTTACTACCTTTAGAAGTAGCATAATCCACATCAAATTAATGTTCGTGCACAACTTTACAGCACTGAAATGGCAGCTAAAAAGAAAGGAACCATCTAATGCTTAACTTGCGTTTCAGCCTTTGAACCCACTTTATCCTGGATACCTTCTCTGTTGATTAGACTCAATATACTGGAGCTACTGACAGTGGTGAGGTTTGATGATTAACATATCAGCCAAAGCAGCTGGAAGGCTGTTTTAGAACATTATGAACCTTAATGCAACGTTGTCAGAGACACATTTATAAAGGGTAGACTTAAATGGTGGACCTGACCGAGCTAGGATGGTAAAACAGTTTGTGGCATTGAACAATATAACTAGAGTGAAGCTGTTGAATGCTGCAAGTTTAATCGAATTCATCAAATGCAAGATAAATTGTGTCTGTAAAAAAGCTTTGAGGGTGAAGTTCAGTAGCTTAGGACAAATGGAATAGAGAAAAAGAGAGAATAAAAATGGTTTTAAGGAAATAAAAAAGAAATAGTGTAAGCCCTGTTATCTCAGACATTAGTTCTGTGAGGGGCTTAGTGTGCAGAAAACAGCAGCAGTTTCAATCACACAGTAATTGGGTTTCTGAACTCTTCACGCTCACACGTCAAGCCCCTTCCATTTTATTGACACAAACAAGCTTAATTCACACAAATGAATCCCATTTACTTCCCAGATCACTATTAGTGTAGATGCATCCAAATGTTTAGACTCTAAACACTTGGACACATCCATTGTTTACCTGAACATATTTCTTTGTGATGCATCCGCCTACAGTATAAGCATATTAATGTACCACATATAACTGCATTCCTAAACTCTGCTTAAACAGTAAAATCACAGGTCATACGTAAGAAGAAAACCCGGCCCTCTACCATTTCCCGTCAAAAAGCCAGATGGCATTTTTCACTTTCTCTGGCATTGAACCACTTCTGTCCCCTTGTACAAAAGCTCCTGGCCAGGGGCTCAGTACTCGAGGCATTATCAGACATCACCAAGTCCAATTTATGCTTGAGTGTGATCAGAAGAACAGCATTCCTACTATTGCATGTGTTGAAAGCATGCTTGCATTTTTGGTGCGGCTGCTCCTTATAAAATTTTAATATTTCTGTGAGTGCAAAGTAAATGTGGATTATAAAAAGAACAGGCAGCAGGTCTTAGGAAATGTGTTTGTGAGGCAAACTCAGAGAAATGCACACACTAGTCGAAAGACCTCCAGGTCAGTGCAAATATCTTGGAGAAGATGAAAATTTCATTTGGGGCATTTTTATGAAGCTCTACTTACCAAAACTATAAAAACATCTTCCTCAAAGCATCTTGGGAAATGCACAGTAGGAAATAAAGCTGATGTCTCCTGGGCTGGATGAGAGTCAAACATCAGCAGTCAAGCTAAATTTCACTTCTTCTTATTTGTCTTTATTGTCTTTATTGGTTTCTCACTGTCATTACTATTTTGTCTTCCTTAATGGGATGTCCAAGGTTGGACGTGGTCAGTGAACACAGCTAACAACAAAACACTTGGATAGAAAGTGCAGTCATAAAACTTTTAATTGTCCCATTTTGAGTTTGCAATGAAACAACAATGAGCAAATGCATGGCCATCATTCCCTGGTTGCTGAAAATAAAACAGAGAACTCAGCTCAAAATTTGGGGAAATGAGTGTCAGCTAAGGTTAAACATCCCGAAGTGAAGGATAACAACATTCAGACCAATCAAAAGACATTTGTCCTGCTAGTGGTGATTGTACTGTATATACAGTATGTTAATAAATAAATGCGTGGGCCACGTCCACTTTGTGCACAATGAGATAAGCGTGGCCTGCGTTTATGAAAAGCACAGCCCGAGCTGTGTGCATGTGGCTATCTGTGAGGCAGGTGTGCAGAGAAGCTTTGACTTTGTGAGCCATATTCAAACACAGAGGGATTACATCTGTTCCAGCAGCAGAGATGCACCCCACTGAGCCCACAGGCTTATTTAACACAGGTTAGACACTGCCGACACATCTGTACACAGCAGAATGGATAGAGATAAGTACTGAGCTGATCAGATGTGGACATGGTGGGGATGTGATGAAGCTATATGGTCACATGAGGAAGTGGGGCTGTGAATGACAGGATGGTGGGACAAAGTAGAGGAAGAAAAAAACAGAGGCAGATAAAGAGAGACTAAAGACACCTGCTGGTTTTATGTAGTAAAATACTTGCACACCTTTTTCCAGCTACTCACTGTTCCTGACGTGGTTTCCTGCCTACCTTTGGCTTCCCTTGATCACTCTGTTAAAGTGTACCATTTGCCTCTGTCTGCCCGTTTGCTTGTCTCACTTGCTGGTAACTTTGTCATTGCCCACCATTTGATGGTAAGTATAATAAAAAAATCTATTAATCTATTACACTGACTCAAACTCTTTCAGTTCACTTTCAAAGCAGTAACTTATAGTGTCTTTCATATTTTCAAAGGTGGAGTCATGGCATTTTATAGTATATCTGCATTTGAATTCATAAACAAGTATTTAACAGCAAGAAAGAGACAAACTGCAGGAGGAAATAAAGCCCAGCGAGTGAACAGGGGAACCCAGAGGCAAAAAAAATGCTGACAACGAGACAAAGGTCTGAAACATGCAATAACTCAACTCTTACTGTGAATCTGTCACTGCAGTTTGAATGTTGAGAGCGATGCTACATTCACCCGTTAAGACGAAGGGCACCTTTGTGGAAAGAGGAATGGATAGGTTTGGCATCTGTGGGGTGGGAGGGTATTTGTCAGCGATGACGTCCTGGTCAAAATAATTCTAAGGTGATGCTGCTGGCAGAGATATGAGGGGAGACAACAAAAAGACAGAGAGGAACAAAGGCAAAAGAGCAAGAGACAAATCAAGACACGTTGAAAAAATAGACAGTTTAAAAGGAGACTTACCTCAGCTCACCATGCAGCGTGAGGTTGTACTGCTCCAAAGGTGTCCTGGTGTATGATATCAAAAAGAGTAGTCTCTGCTCTGCAGCTATGTGTGTGAAAGTGCTTCCCTAACCTGCAAATGTGCATTGGGTTCAAAGTAAATTCCCTTGTGAGCAAGTGAATGTCACCTCATACGCAAGTGTGTGTGCTTTAATGCGTCCTTGCATGTCAGCACAAACTAGTATGCTAACACACACACACAACACGCTGTTTTCATTCCTTGTGGGGACTTTACATTGACTTTCATTCCTTTCCTGGAGTCTTATCCTAACCTTAACCATAACCACTACTTGCCTAACCCTGATCCTGACCCTAACACTTAACCTAACACCTAACCTCACCCTAAACCAAACCATGTTGCCACCCTAAAATTCAGTGATTTCCTTTTGGGGACCAGCCTCTGGACCCCACAAGGATGGTCGAGTCCCCACAGTGTGAGTGGCGTTAACAGGTTTGGGTCCCCATAATGTAAGTAACACAAAGGCACCTACACAAACACACACATACATTCATTTGCAGACTCTCAAATCAGGTCTGAAAATCTGAGCTGTTTGTGTGAGTGTTGCTCTCTGCTCTCTAGGTCACAGGGGGTTGTATCACTGACAGAATCAGGACTTCTCAACCTTTCCGGACTGACTCAGGCCTTAAGGGTATTTCCACCAGAGTCAAGGGTTGTGTGTGCGTGTGTGTGTATTGTGCCACATAAAGTTCGATCTGAGCACTCCATCATGTCAGAGGGTTTGAAAGCTGTTGTGCAGGAGTAGGAGGGCGAGGTATTTATTTACACCTCAGTGTGCCACTAGGAGTTCAAGGGAGTGACTAAAAAAAAGAAACAGATCAGGGGTTTTTTATTCAAGGAAGAAGAGGGATTCATCCATTTAATAATAGTCTACCCATCAGTGTTCTCATACTTATTGGTCACAGTGCTTTTAGGCTTAGCAAAATACTTTTCTTCCTAGCTGCTTTCTCTAGTACCTCCAAGGAGAATTTGAGGTGATCCAGGGTCATACAGGATGTATAATTCCTCCAGCATGTTCTGGGACTGCCCAGGGTCTCCTCCCAGTTGGAAGCACCTGAAATGCCTTTAAAGGAAGCCAATCAGAGGGCAGCTAGATCAGACACCCAAACCACTGCAACAGGCAGATGTCCGAGCGTCTCGTGTTGCTTTCCATGGTGAACCCTGTCACCCTGCGAGGGAAAGTTGATGCTATACTAATGACTACAGGAGAGGGCTGGAATGTAGATCAGCTGCTAACTTGAGAGCTTTGCACTTATGCTTAGCTCCTTCAGTCTGGTACTATACATACATTAACGCTTGCATCACTCTGCCTTACTGTCACAGACACACACACACACAAATAGAAATAATAAGTCTGAGAAGCTATAATGTATGTGAAAGGCAGGGCTCACAAAGACAGCTCAGAAGCCCAGAGCCCCACCGGCCCTCACAGCAGGCTCCTCAGCCAGTCAGGGAAACAGAATGGACATTGTGCAGTGGAGGGCCGACACTGTCGATGATGGTCAGCACTGATAAAAGAGCAGAAGAGAAAAAAGGTGTAAACACATCTGCTTGTCAAGTGGTACAGTGAGTTCCAGTACCTGCAAAGAAAACAAACTTAATAGTCACACAGACATGCCAGCTCATGCATGAGCACACACAAAAACAAAAAGTGTCTGCTCATAGTGGAAGACACCAACAGTGACACTTCTGCCTTCATAAGCAATTTAAGTTCGATAACCAAATCTAAACTAGGGTTTGCCATAAGTGAAGAGAAAGCTCTGTTTATTACGTTGTAAATGGCATGTGTGTGGTGATTAATGTGTGCGATAAATGTTTATCTGTTCAGCCAAAGACCTCCTGAACCCAGGTTGCATTTAATAATTCCATTGTGTCTGTCAGCAGAGGAGCATCTTTTTCCCTGACACAGTTAAGAACAGACATCGTAAATATTCTCTATTTATGACTGCAAATTAAATGACTTCTTTCCTGTAAAGGCACTTACTTACATTTTATCTGCCTGTAAATGGCAACTAGTTCTAATGAGGGTAATCGCTGCAACAAATGTAGGAGGTGTACTGTTTGTCAGAGCCTTAAATATTTTCTGAACATTATGATCTGTCCCTGTCCCTTTTCTCTATGTTAATAGACACCAACAATGAATTTTTCACAACCTCAAACTGTCAAAACATCAATATCTATCCCAGAAAAAACAAATGCAAGAGAGGTAAAGGTCAAGAGCTACATCTGTTTAACATTTTCACCTTCTCCGATATCAGTCACTGTCAGAGGATTCAAACAATGGCACCACTGTCAAAGAAACAGACATGGAGGATAAAAGACAGACAGGCTTTCAGACAGAGAGAGAAGGTGAAAAGAGAAAGGCTGTGACAGTTCAAGAAAGAGAAACAGAGCTATAAACTGCTTACAGTCAGTTTCAGACTTGACGTCGAGGCTGTTTATCTGCTGCTGTTTACACAGAGAATTAAGTTGTATAGAAGCACGTCTGAGTGAACTAAGTCACTGTGACACCAGTAAAGCTCAGAGCTTCATGTTAGCTTAGAAATATACAACACCACCACTGAAATACACACACTTACACAGGAACTTCCAGGACTTAAAGTATATATCCTTTCTTAGGTGAAGCACCCCTACCCCTTTAGTAAGCTCAGATTTGTAGAACTGATAGACATATTATCAGCCACTGTTACAACAGGCGTTAACAGTTCACTTAAAGGAGTACAGTACGTGCACCTCAGGCATTATGAGCACAGCTCTGGTTTTGGTTGAGTCCTAATGAGCCATGAGTGTTTACTCACAGTTTAAAGGAGTTCCTCTGTTCACTCTTTAGATGTTTTAGCCCAAATCTCTTGGAGTTCATCTAGTAGCTGCTGTCAACAATACAGCAGTGCATGAGATGCTGTGGATAACCGCACTGGCCTGGTACAAAGACCAACCCTGCATGGTTGTGTCCTGAGGGAATAAAATGGCGTTTTATTGGTGTTGTTGTTGGAGAATTGCATTTGAAATTGCTTCTTTGTTCTGTTTCTTTTTTTTCTGCAGGATAGAGAGGTGGTGGAGACTTTAAAAGTGAGGCTGCAGAGCTGTGATGGAAGAGTCCGTTCTTATTGTTGTTCATCTCTGCCTTGCTCTTTGTACAGATTTTCTACAGCTTCATTTCAGATCTTAGTAGAAAATGACAAAAAGGGTTAGGGTTAGTTTTCTGTCCCAGTGTCTGAAATATAGTGCAGACACCCCAGTGCCATGTGCTATTAAATATATTTATGTGTTTGTTAAAGTCCATGCCAGATTTAGCTTTGACTGAGTGCAGCAATAACACAAGTTTCTACATGACCATTATCATTAATGACCAATGATGTGTGTTAGTAACCACTGATGTGGAGGATCCATTGAGCCAAAATCCTTGTTTATACCTGGTATATACAGCTCATTTGAATTATGGTAATTTTGTTCCGGCCTAAGGAAGCCTGGATATAAATGATGACGTTAAACCCTAAAGCTGACTTTTGTCTTTGTGCATACACACAACCACCAGTGTTCTTGGCCCATCTGTGGCTCTGACTCATGATTATCCAGATGCTGTATCTCAGGACACAACTCAGTATATTTTGCTGTATCACAAATGTGGACTAGACAACCCAGTGTGAGGTCACTGGTCTGTCGCTCCCTCTCTCTGGGGCTGTTGCACAACAGATAAAAATCACATTCACCTTTATTTGGCCAAGTATGTTACACACAAGGAATTTGTTTCTGGTACAGAACTGAGGCAGCCATCTGAGGTGCCAACTCAACCGATGGCTCTAACCATTGGGGACAACTTGGGGGTTCAGTGTCTTGCCCAAGGACACTTCGACCTGTGGACTGCAGGCACCGAGATTTGAACCTCCGACTGCTCTACCCACTGATCACCCCCAGTAATAAACTCAAGTGATGTCACTTACTGCAAGTCACTGTGTCAGCTGGGCCTACAGTACGACGCCTGTTTGCTCCTATTCTAGTTCTAACCTTAAGCTGAGGTCATTTTTTGGTACAGGCCCCTGATCACACAGTAACAGAAATCTCATCTTAGGTAGGAATATGTAACGATGTGTCTGCACAGAAATAGCTCAGCCATGTTTTTCACTCATCTGTCTCGCATGTCTGACAGAACTAATGCACTTCTTTTTCAGTCAGTCCAGCTGTCTATGCAGGCAGCGTAACACTTGTGTTTATGGATCAGTAGTGCATGTAAAACTCAGCTGGAAGTATGTTTTGACACTTCAAGTCTCTTTTCCTTCATTTTATGCATGTAACCACAGTGACTGTGCATTGGGCTCTGAGCACTTTCAAAACATGGGCGACCTGCTATTGAGTGCTGTGCCTGAATGGCTCCTGTGTGGATGCACACAGAGCACCAGAGCTGCTGCTCTGCTAATGCTCATGTTACACCTTCTGTGTAGACTAATATAGTGTATTTGTTGTGCTCTATTTATAATATGCTAATACAGTGTTTCAACACTTAATCATATGCGTATGAAAGATACTGTCTTTTTGGTTTCATTCTCTTTGTGAGAACCTGTTTTGGTTGGCTCTGTTTGTAATTCAGTAACTAAGCTCAGTTGTTTTGCTCATGACATTTGGTGACTGCCTCTGGTAAATGGAGTATCAGTACTTGTCCACAGTTTTTGTTACATTGTCCCTTTTGAATGTGATTCTTTGTGATTCAGGCCCCTCGGGGGTGTAATATGCGACATATCGCACATTAACATGTTACATCAGTGTTTCTGCTGGTAACATCTTGCAGTGGTGCCACGAGTAGCAGAGATTCTCTTCATCAGACGGAGAAGCGAGGCCAAAGTGTTTCAGAACAAACCTCAACGGACTGGCAACCAGCAAACTCCTGCCGGCTGGTTATGTAGGAGCTGGTAAATGAGCTGATAAGTGGCAGCTGAATCAGCCACGCCCGAACCACCATCTGCCTGCCAGGAGGAGAGGGAGGAAGAGAGACAGCAAGCAGACCTAACAGACAATAAAACAGATACTAAATGTATAAGCAATAGCCTTTCTAGAGTACTTCCAAGTTTAATTCACATTGACCAAGTCTGATATTACATGCAGACAAATGCTCAAACTGCTTAACTTTAATTCAATGTAGAAAAGAGAAAATAAGTTAGAAATGTCAGTGACAGCAGTGGTTTAATTTAATTTGGGTCTAAAATGGCCTTTTTATTGAAAGCAGTAGAACGTAATTTTCTTCGTCAAGTAATTAATTGAAACACTTTGTATAAAGCTCTCCTGGACCCTGTGTGAATAATTGACCTGGTCAGGGTACCAGATAGCACTGCCTTTTCCCTTCTATTTGCACTTGAGCCACTGGTAGAGAATATGCTTTGTAAGATTATAAATTGCAGTGGTAAGCTTCATAAGACCCAAGGAGCTTTTCATCACACAGACCATCTGTGCACTAATTTAAATGTAGAAAATCTGCGACTGAGTCGGCTTCTGCAAATATCAGCCTTGAATTGACCACTTAATGAGTCGTGTCTCTGTGGTCCTGGCTTCCACGCTGACCTTACAACAACGTGCTCTGGGGACAAATTTCTATCTGGGCAACTGTCATTTCTTCAAAATTTGCAGTTGACTGACTTCCTTTGTAAATTTCTTCGTCTTCCCTGTTCTTCACACAAACATGCACTCTTGTGCTGCGCACACACCTCATTTCCTATGCTCTTGTTACCCATGTGAGTCAAACTACCGGTTAAGCCTTCTTTTTAAAAAGATACAAATCAGCATAATTGAGAGCAGATGGTGTGGAAGTATGTGTGTGTGCGGAGGGGGGCACATTACAGGACATTTGTACCTGAATGAGGCCTGTGTTATGAGGTGAAGTGGGCACTCCATGGTGCCAGCTGGCAGCTGATAATAAGGCAGCCTGAACGGTTTCTAGCTGTGGTTTTCAATTTAACAGCCTTTGCATCAGGCACAGGTGGGGAAGAAGACTGGGAGCTTCTGTGGAGACCCAAAAATAATGACGAATGATATTCAGCCTACAAAATATTGTGATGACACAGCCCTGCCTGTGAAGCAACACAATGACAGTGTTAACAGGAAGGGGAAATAACTAGCACCCTGAATACTAACTGTATTTGGCTGCCATCATGAATGCAAAGCTACACATACTCATAGTTCTCAGGCATCCATAACCATTACTATAACTTGTGAGCCATGGACAATGCTGAAAATCAAACGAGGCAGACTGCTTCTAATGTGTTTTGCAATTTATATTCTCATTTTCAGTGAGATGCCCTCTGCCATCTCAATCCCACAGGGCTCTCTGAGTGTGAAATAGCCCGCTATAGGATCATCTTCGGAGTATTTAGCAATTAAATGACCCAATCTACCGGGCATGCACGCTTACTCTTGCTCTTATTTCAGCCTATTGTACTTCCCATAAATGTGGCTGATGGTGCTCTATGGGTCACGTTAACTTTGTACTTGTACTTCTGTTGTAGAAGCAGCTAAAAGAGTTCAGTGGGGCCAGCTGCATCAGTCTCTTGTGTAGCTTTCCAAATACACCTGATTTTTACATAAATGATTTCAAAGGTTTGTCTCTGAGTCTGACTGAAAGTATGATCTTTCTACAATTGAGCTGGCAAGTACAAAGTCAACGTGACCCATAGAGGCACAATAGCCAGAAGCTTGGGAAATGCATCGGGGGAATGTGTATGTGATCGTGTCGGAGGGGAATTCATGAGGCAATCACAAGAAAATGATCATTACATTTTTTTTCCAACTACATCTCCTATTTCAAATAGTCTCCTTTACAAATGTGACAATGTGAATGTCCCACACCTGATTATTATTGTCTTCCTCTTCTCCTCCTCCGGTTGGGTAATAGAAAAGAAAGGCTTATTTAGCCAGAGATGAAAGGATGAGGTAAGACCAGAGATACTTCAGAGGGCTCCCTGTGTGATGTGCTGTTTGAAGCGGATGCACATGGACCATTTCAAAGACATCTGGAGACCGAATGGCCAGTGCCACAGTGTTGCCATGGCAGCCACATGCTGCACTATCCTCCACTCTTTATCCAAGCAAGCTCTGGTTAGACACAGATCCAATAATGCACTGGGGGATAGGTGGTGAAATTAAGGTTTCTTACCTCAAAATGTGATGGCTCCAACTGCCTCGTATTTGAATAACTGAAAGGAAAAAAGAAAACATGATTTCATGGTAGGTATTGTAATAAGAAGGTGCTTATGAGTTTAAATATGCAGTGATAGACCTTATGAGCTTTCCCTAACTTTTTTTAGTCAGCAAAAGCAGTTTTTTAAATATCACAGATCCTGTTATTCTGTCTTTTATACACAACCCACCTCCTTCATCGCCACAATTACTTCAGGGAGATTCAACGGAGAGTTTCAATCAGCTTCCTGCTGGCTTTACTCTACCACTGCTGATATCTACGGTACCATCCAATATCTTATGCTTACATACACTCAGGTGTCAGTTTATTAGGGACACCCAGGTTAAACTGAGTCTAAAACATCAGTCCTGTTATAAATCATCCTTCATGAAGGTGATAAAGTTCAGTTTGTGTTCAAGCTGTTTCAGAGAGCTTTGGCTCAACTACATGATCATTTTGCAGGCTGGAGTTTGTGCTGCTGTATCTGTTCTGTACTGTACTCACTGTTAAAACATGGGGTGCACCAAATGAGAAAAACACGTTAATGCAATATACAACAACTGAGTCGAGCTGCTTCACATTGATTTTGTCAAAAAAAATCTCTTTTTGTTGCCAAACAAATATTGTTATATATTTAGAAATGGCCTCCTATAAAGCAAATCCACAAATACCTGGACCAAAAATTTAAAAAATAATAATCCCCTTTTTTTTCCAGTGTACAACAAGCTGAACAATAACAAAGACAAAGTAAAGCACCTAACGCTGGAAACAACCTCATGAGCTCTGTTTGGTCGAGGTCCATATATAAGGTCAGAGCTTTCATTCTTTCCTTTCATTTAGGAAGGAAGAAAATGGACCACCTACTGTTGTCACTGGAGAAATCACTACTTTTCATTCTGTTGAGAAAATAGACACATCTTGGCTGAAAACAAAGATGGCAAAGTAAAACAACAAATGCAAGAAACACACCCATATTCACTCAGACACACAAATAGATGCACTTGACATGAGCAGTAAGGTTGTGTTTTTTCTTTTTTACTTTCAAGATTTTCAGTTTTGCTGTGACAGCGAGCTGCAACGAGGGGCACTGTACTATCTGCAGTCAAAAACAAAGCACCTGGTACCAAAACCGAGTCGAGTTGGTACCAGGCGACGGAAAAGGGGCTGAAGCTTTCACTGGCTGTAATGAAGGGAACCTCCACCGAATGAGTTTGTGCCCTGTGAACATCCTAACCAGCCTAACCAGGTGTCAGTAAACAGACCATAGACCCAGCCTTGTCTCCAGATGGTACATTCATCACATCACAACACAACACAGATCTACAGCAGTGCTATTCCACACTGGTTACACGAGCACAAGAGTAGAAAGCTGCACTAAGCCTTGTTTTTATAGTCACACTCAATCAAATGACATGTTATAGTGATATTCCTAAAGAGAAAGTGTTTTTTAGTCTCTATTAGCTAACTGTTTTGGTTTTCCAATCCATTGCTTTCATCATTTTCAGCTAAAAAAAAAAAAAAAAATAGAAATATAACTTTTTAAAAACTCACTGTGCACGTACACACCCAGCACCAAACAGCAGCAAAAGTTAGTGACCAGAAAGGAAACACACTGGAACCTTTACTAAAGACAACAAAGATTATTTTTCTCAGGAGTCAGTGCAGAGGGAACATCGGACAATCAAATGAAGGATGTTGTTACTCTACGTCTGCTAGATGGGTTAGCAATGGGTTTTATGGGTTTTCAGCTGACGTCGGTGAGATGCACTGCAGCAATAAGGAAAATACAACCCAAAATAACTGGCATCTTATGAGGAGGTCAACATGAGAAGTTGTTTTTCTGCCTCAAGTTGCACAAATTACAAACCTGAAGGAATCCTGCCTGTTAGCTCAGAATGTGGAATTAGCTGTTAGCTCCAGGGGATCTGGTCAGAGCTCTGGATTTTATGAAGGCTGTGGATGGTTTTACACTGAAACGACAGGAATAAACCGAAGTTTAAGATGAGACAACTCATACTGTGTTTAAAGCTATGGCTCTGTGTTAGCCCCATGTTATTTTGTCATTGTTTCTATATAATATAGAGCAGAATACTGTAGGTCCTCCAAGACACTCCTCATTAGGGGTTGTTAGGACATATTTCATCATTATAAGACATTAATGAATCTTAAGTTTACTATTACAAATGTAATTCTTTTTAGGTCCTCTGTAGTCATGTTGACCCCAAAATTGTACTATCAGTATCACATTCTGCTAGACCTCTTTAATACTAAGAAATAAAACACACACAACACTGATTTGAAAAGAAAATGAAAAAAAAAGCATTTAAATTGCATGTGAAAATGTACACTGATATCCAGCAGCCATGGCCTGGATGCTTCTGGCTAAAACAACTGAGGACGCTGCTCCGTGAACACACCATCCACCACCCCATCCATGCCTGAGCAGACAGAGAGGACATTCTTCATCTCAGCAACCACTGGTGAATGTCTTGCTGTTCCTGCTTTTGCCTTGAATTAAATGTCTCTTTTCAGGTTTCCCATGCAGCTGCTGTGGTCTCCATCACTCACTGTGCACGCAATCCTGGGATGTGAACATGTCAGTGAATAGGAGAAAATACAAAATGTTTCAAAAATGCATTTTAGAGTTTTAGTTTATGCTACAGTTTATGTGGAGAACTGTCAATAGCATATCGTTGCTGTAGTTTGCCACACAGAAGATGAAAATTTAAGATCTTTGGTATCAGTTCATCCATTAAGTAAATCCACTTCTCTGTGAAAACTGTGGAGGAGAGATGACAGTCTTTCCTCCACTCATTTATGAATATAAACTGAGTAATATGTTGGTAATTACAATCATTATGGTTTCAATGCATCCACAAATGTTTTATAAAAAGGCAACGCCAAAGTTTTTCACCTTCCTAAAATAAAGCAGTTTCAGATATACATAAATATCAAGCTGTCACTCCACATGCTTAAAGAAAGTAGCTTTACAAACAAACCCCTGTAGTGAAAGACGAAAGACAGAAGTGTTAGTAAATCAATCAATCAATGTCAAATCGATCTCTAGGTGTTAGCTAATGTTACATGTTCCCAGGCAACTACATCATTATATTCCAGTTAAACTGTTGTTAGTTAGATGTACAAATGGTAAAGGGTGTAACTAGTTAGGTACTGGCTGGTTTACATCCCCACTGTGGCTCCCGTGGTCCACTCAGCTCCTGGCAGCAGGCCGTTAGTCAGTCAAGTCGGGGTGACGTCCTATGGGCTGAAGCTCCACCCACACCTCTGTTCTCCAGAATCTGGTTGCAAAATGCAACACAAAAGCTTGTTTTTGCAATATTTTTTCTTTATTTTTGCTTAGTGGTAGAAAGATGTGACATGTCATCCCTCTTTATATACAGTCTGTGGTTCCAGACACAAAATCAATGGCATTAAGTTGTTTGCAGTAAAAATCAACCCTGAGAGAAATAAGGGTTCATTTCTTTTTTGGGGGTCCAGTTCAGAGAAAGACTTCAGCCTCTCTAAAGAGTACTGAGCATGTCTGCCAGTCCAAAGGCCTCAGCACAAACACCAAAGAGAGCCGATGCAAATGGTTAGATTGACCCAAGGTCAGTCAATCAGACTTCAGCCCTGGCAGCCCAGCCCTTAAGGGCACACACCAAACCATTATATCAATCTGTCTGCCTTCAAAAGCAATTCCAACACATCAATAGCGTGCTATTGTGGAGACCAGACGTTGCCACGAGGGCCAATCAATACTCATATATTCCTTCTGTAGATACTCTCTTTGTCTGTTGCAGGGGTTGAGAGGAGTATTTACCAGGCTTTTGTCTGGGAGCAGTCTAATTTATTGGTAAACCTAGTGATGGGGATTAACATGAAAATTACAGAAAGCAGATAATATATTGATGCTGAAAGAGCTGACTGGGGACTATTGCAAACAGAGAGAATATCAGGCAACCACATCAATACAATAACAACATGCAACAAGTGCATGAGAGAGAAAAACTTGTAGTTGCTGTTCTGCTTGTATGTGAAAGCATGAGGTGGTGGTGCAGGTGGAGTCATCACTGCATTAAGAATCTATGGAGAATGTTGACTTAAGTCAATAGGCAGAAGATGGTTTGCAGTTTGTCCCTTTAGCTCAGATCTTTTCCTCTGTGGTTGACAAGAGCAGCATATCTCTGCCCACAAGTGAGATGGCTTTGGTCCTGCTTCAGTCTCTTTAGCCTGTACAAGTCATTTTAAGGACATGCCATTTAATTTTCATCCTCACAAAGAAACAGCCAGCGTTCCTTCAGTAGTTTCAGTTTTTCTTCTCTTATTCTCCTCATATGCTGAGAGGTGTTCAGGTGCCTTTGGCAAAATCCCAGCGGGCTGTCATGTGTCTTTTAGTGAGGAACAGCTTCCGTATGGCCACTCTACCGTAGAGGCCTGATTGGTGGAGCGCTGTGCCAATGGCTGCCCTTTGTTAAAGGTTCTCCCATCTTCAGAAAGGAACTCTAGATCTCATTCATAGTGACCCATGAGTTTCCCTGTTACCCTCTGACCAAGTCCCCTTGTCCCCACCTACTCAGATTGGTTGGGTGGCCAGATCTGTGAAGACTGTTGGTGGTTCCAAATCTCTTCCATTTGAGAATGATGGAGGCTACCATGCTGTTGGCCACTTTCAATGCTGCAGAAATGTTCTTGTATCCTTCCCAAGATATTTGTCTTGACACAATCCTGTCTGGCAGGTCTGTGGACAATTCTGTCACCCTCATGGCTTTGTTTTCACTCTGGCATGCACCTTCAGCTGTGAGACCTCATATAGACCTTTCCTGATTATATCCAATAAATTAGATTAGGCACCGGTGAACTCTAATCAACCTGCAAAAGCATCTCAAGGACTAGGACAAGTGTCATAACATAGGGTCTGAATACTGACAGGAACTAACAAGAGAGATCATATCTCTCCCATATTAGCTTCTCTCCACTGGCTCCCTGTAAAATTCAGAATAGAATTTAAAATCCTTCTCCTAACATACAAAGCCCTTAATGACAAGGCTCCATCGTATCTTAAAGACCTCGTAGAGCCTTATCATCCTAACAGAGCACTTGATAAAAGAGCGGCTGTGAATGTCTTTTTTAAAACTTTGTCCCTGAAGCAGTTTGAGGAG
>NW_018127959.1:814167-818719 GCF_001952655.1 Monopterus albus
TCTCTGACGAGCAGTCACCAGCCACATCGACCTGATCAGTGTTTGATTGTTGTGTCTTGTTGCTTTTCTTCTTTTGTCTCTCCTCTATCCACTCACCCCAACCGGTCGAGGCAGAAGGCCGCCCACCAAGAGCCGGGGTCTGTC
Source organism: Monopterus albus (assembly GCF_001952655.1). Taxonomy (NCBI): domain Eukaryota; kingdom Metazoa; phylum Chordata; class Actinopteri; order Synbranchiformes; family Synbranchidae; genus Monopterus; species Monopterus albus. Next base: position 814,312 of record NW_018127959.1, read on the forward strand.
GGAGGTTTCTTCCGTTAAAGGGAGTTTTTCCTCCCCACTGTCGCCAAGTGCTGCTCAAGGGGGATTTGTTGGGTTTTCCCTATGTAATAATATTGATAACAGTAAGGTCTAGATATTTCAGCCTCTTATTTTTAACTAATTAAATAAACACTCTCTCGCCCGCAGCTGGCTGGGATTGGCTCCAGCCCCCTGTGACCCCGTTTAGGACTAAGCAGTATAGAAAATGGATGGATGGATAAATAAACACTCCTACAATTAACCTAGTAGTTTTTTCCCTAAACCTAGCCAAATAGTTTTTGTGCCTAATCATAACCGTTTTGTGTGGCAAAACATAAAGAAAGCATGGCAGTTTCATAATCGCAGCATCATCTTTCATACAATCTGCAACTTTGAAAGCTTGTCTTTATTTTATAACAAGAAGTGCCAATAATGGCCTTAGCGTTATTTGCATCTCGACAATGGCAGTTTTTTCACTAGTTTCATTAGGGCATCACTAAGACAGGCATTTCTGCTGTGTGGTAAACATGAATTGGAGTGCTCTCAGAATTGGTTCTTTTATATGCACTCATTCCATCTGTGATGACCTTGAACAGACATCATTTCATTCTCCATTACCCCATTGATACAGTGGCACTGAAGGGCACTCTTCTCTCACTTCCTACCTCAAATGATTGCCCTCTTGAAGCCACGATGATGTTTATCACACAATAACACTATCTGATGACGACTTGACCCTCAGTCAAACATTTATGCAACTTTTGAAACCTTGACTATGTAAACTCAAAGAATACCCTGTCAAGAACTCAGGCTTGAAATAAATAACATTTCTGTCACCTAGAGTGTGAAAAGCAAAGTCCATATATTCCTGTCACATGCATTTTGGCCATATTCAACTTCAACAACAAATATCTGTTTTTAATTACAGCATACAGTGTCATGTAAATGTTTTATGCCTCTGCACCGGCAAAAGCCACAGCATTATATTTTCCGTTTGTCGTTACGTCTGACCAGTCTTGTGAACATGATATCTTGGGAATGCCTTGGGAGAATCTCTCCAAATTTGGCACCAACATCCACTTGGATTCAGGGATGAACTGATTAGATGTTGGTGGTCAAAAGTCAAACATCACAGTGGCCTCATGTCTGTCCCATTCCTGTGAATTTGACCATGAACAGAAACTTCTCAGTAGCTGTGACAAAATATGCAACCAAACACGAAAAAAGAAAAAAACAGGCTTTTTGTTTTGTGTTTGTGATTATATAATACTTTTTTAGATGGCAGCATGTTTAGCTAATCTAAGAAACATTTCTTGTTACATGAACCAAAATGAAACTGCAGAATGCAGACGACTGCTAAGTGATGCAAGAGATACAAAACAATAAGAAACGGATGCAAAATGGCCTCTGAGGGATGTAAAATGATGCAAAACAACTACAAAAAGACAACATGGCCACATGACTGCAAAGCCACTTTCAGGCTAGGTGTGTTGCTTCTAAATAGGAGAAGTGATGTTTCCACGTGTTTTAACAAACTGCTCTCTCTTGTTCTTTCGCTGTTTCAACACAACTGAATTCCACTTGTTTTAACAAACTGCTCTCTCTCGTTCTTTCGCTGTTTCAACACAACTGAAAGAGCGAGGATTGGAGCGAGGATATGTGGTACGGAGGTAAATCTGTAGGAAGGGGTTAGGAGGACTGAGTAGTGGGTAATGTAGGAAGGAACCCTCCTGCTCCTCTTTTTCTTACCCCTCTTTTCTTTTTTGCCTTCAGTTCTTTCTCATTACTGCTACTTGTCTCCTTCTCCACCTTCTCATTCTCTTTGTTCTTCATCTTTTCTTTCCCATCTCTCTTCATGTTTGTCTTTCTCCTCCTTGTTTTCCTTTTCTCCCTTCTCACGCTCCTTCCCTTCCATGCTTTTCTCCTGCTCCCTTTCAGTATTGTTCTCCAACTGCTCCTTTGTTTGGAGGATGAGCTCCTGAAATGACAGAAATCTTTTATTCCACACCCAGAAATAAACTTTCAGTTCATCTAAAACAAGCAGTTAGACTCCAACAAGATAAAATAGTCAGCTGAGTCATCAGTTTGTTGTGGCACAAACCTATGAAAATCAGTTTGCTTCTTAGAAAAATGAATCAACTTTATTGACACTTTAGACAAAACATAAATAAATAATAAAAAACAATAATGGTATAGAGAGGCACAGTGTCCAAAAATGTCTCCTGCTCAGTTTTACCTGGTTGCTTTGTTGATTCATTTCAGCCATGACTGTATAAAATATGGATGTCATGGTAACTCCCAGAAGTGAAGCCACCGTGACTCAATGGCTCCCTGGCGGCAGGCTGCGGTATAGCTCATTAATCCTGCCCCTTCCATCTTAGTGGATGGGACATGAGCCAAACTAAAAACTCAAATCAGATAAATTTTTCCCAGAGGGGATTTCAGTGGTTTTTGGTTGATATTATGAAGCTGGTTTGTGTGCAAGTAGTCATTTTTCTGCTAAGATTATTTTAATAAGCTATAAGGAGTATATTTCAGATGATTTGACAGCTTTGATTGGAAGCCTGATACGTCGCTCAACTACTCAGTCACTACAATGTGTTGGCTTCCCCACAGTGAAGGGAAGTAGCGATTTCAGATTTCAGGTCAGAGAAGATGCAGCAGCGGCAACAAAGAGAGCAGTTGTACTTCACAGCTGGAAACTAGTGTTATACATTCTGAAATAGTAGTTGTTCCAGTTAATGATGTTAACATTTTAGATGCAGGTATGGTTAGAGACATACCAAAACGATGTGAAAGAACCAGCAGTGACAAAGACCAAATGTTCCGTCGCCTCAGTTCCCCTTTGTCTGGGTCACACTATGACCAACTAGCACATAGAAGAATAACACCCCCTACCATCAGGTGGCAGCACCTGGTATTCTCCTTTGAGAAAGGGAAAGAAGAAGAGCTAGACTGTGGAAATACAAACTATAAACAAAATAGCTGATGTGTGACAAGCAATTTAACAAAAGAATTAATCAGTCAGTTGGTTCAGACAAAATACAAACCTGGGTCCTCACTACACTTGTAAAGTTGTAGAAAGCTGATTTTCATAACAACAACCAACAAAGCGTAGTTTGGACACTAACAGGATGTATAATCTGCCCATGAATGACTCAAGGTATTGGATGTTTGGAGCTACACAGCTTTAGAGTAGTTTATTTGACATTCAGTTATTACTAATGTACAGTTCATCCCATCTCAAAAAATAACTTGTGATTAAGAAATGATATAACAGTAAAGCTAAAAATCTGGCCTGCAGCCTAACGCTGAAGATGACTTGGCTAACTGACAAGACACTGAATCAGCAGCGGAAAGTGGTAACTTCACCCTGCTCTCACTGGCCAGCATCTAACCAATACTACTGCACTATTGGAATATAAAAAACATTGGTTCCATCTTGCCACACTTTCAGGCAGTGCTGTGAGATGCTGCTCACATTGAGCAAGATGATATGCACTGTGTGACTACCCAGTTGTTTCCTTCATTTCCTCCTCTAATAGCTTCCCCCCTGCTGTGTTGCAGAGACCTCATGCCAGCAGGCTCTGTTGTATAGGCTAAACTAACTGAAAAAAAAACAAGTGCTTTTAAGAAAATGGAATTTTCTACACAGCAGCACCATGTGTGTACGTGGGCGTGGCAGCGAGTGAAACAGTTCTGGGTGAAGCCAAAGTGAAACAAAAAAAGATTTGGGAAGATGGAAGGTTTGTCATGACACGACCGTTAGGACTCGTTGATCTGATCTCAAATGCTCATGCAGTTATTAGGCTATGCATGAAAGCACCTCATAAGCTGTGATGCCAAAATACCCCACACATTCCCATCAGTGATGTTTGAATGACAGCAGGTGAAGTCAATCAAACCGCGCAGTCTGCACATACCATCAGTTCTGTGCGCTGTAGCCATGAGGCTGCTCACGTCAGTGAGTACGATCCACCTTAGGTGTGTGTGATATCAAGTGAGATGCTTCTTCAGAATGTGAATGTTGGCTCCGTTCAAAGTACACTGAGTAAAGCAAACCTGAAAACCGCAGGTACTGCAAAGACCTTGATTGCACAAGTAAATACTACAAACTGTGGCTCTGGGGCCCTGGGAGGACAAGTGTACAGAAAAAAGACAAGAGAACGAGAGGAGTGTCCAATTTTCATTGTTTCATTTACTTTGTTTTAGAATTAGAACTGATAAAACGGATGAATGATTACTTGGGACACACCCAAACTTGAAGTTTTGTTGCTTTTGGGGGAGCTCAGATGTCTTTTGTTGGCTCTTCTGTAATTTGAACACTATAGTGAAGGCTGGTAGGAAGCTCCTAAATAGTCGATCCTCACTGCAGCTACGGTATTTGTCACCGCCTTCTGCTGTGGCTGGC
>NW_018127959.1:818758-833915 GCF_001952655.1 Monopterus albus
TTTGCCCCCCCCTCGTGCGGGGCCTGCCGCTCAGTGTCCAGACGAGATGCGGTTCATTTGAAACAAGCCCATGCAGGGGGCAGAACAGAGTACCAGTAGAAATCCTGCTGCTCCAGAGAGTAAAATGTTGAAGTGCCAGTACTGTGTACTGGTGTATACTGGTGTGTACTGACCTACTTTGAGCTCTGATCAACAGATGCAGAAAGACGTGCTTTTAAGTGTATTGAGATGTGACCGCACCCTTTTTCATGTACCAGGAGGAAACGTCACGATGTGGCTTAATGGAGTTCACCTCTTTCAACATAACGCAGTTAATGTTTAAGTGTACCGGCAATTTCACTTTAATAACAATGCTAATTGTGTACATGACATAACTTGAGGCAGTTTATCAGATCTCAGAAGATCCCATACTTGAAATTAGGGAATAAACCAGAACATGTGGAACATGTAGAGAGATAAGAGACACAGAGACAGTGACAACAGGCACAGTGACACAGAGTCCAACAGGGATTACCTATACCAAGTTAGTACACACTACATTTTTTGACTGCTGTCCGTCCTAGCTCACCAAACTTGAAAACGAACTAATCACTATTGAGTTCTTCTGTTAAACACAATGACAGGATCAATTTTCATGAGGGTGCCACTAGTGTAAAGTTTGAACTATGAAGTTGCTGAAACAATCAGTTTGTATGAGGGATGTTGTCCTTCTTTGTTCATTAATGTGTTTCTCCACAGGGCTTTTCTGCCCCAGAGGCTTTATATGGATATCTGCTTGAAAATTGCTTAATGATTTGCTTTTATCTGCCAATCTTCCAATAAAGTTGGCAACCACTGCGAGGAGGAAAATAAGTCAGCTATAATTGCAGGTAATCAGGAACGCTGGAGGCTTGAACAACCAGAGCAGGTACATAGAAATGTAGTTAAAGGTACAAATATTAAGCATCATGCATATTATATGGTGCGTCTGTGCTTCAGAATAGTCACTGTACATAGACATTATTTCCCAGGCCTTTAAGACTTCTGTTTTCTTTCTTGATGTTTCTTCTTCTTCACATTTACAAGATGTATTTCTACTGAATAGGACATATAGAGAAAAGTAACAAAATATACATAATGTACTGTAAATCAGCTGAAAACAACTCTTTCCTTTCTCAAGGCTCCACCTGAACCAACTGCAACAGTCAAATCCTGCTTTTCCGTCGGTGCACGAGAGACAAACTATTAATGGAATCATATAGTTCGACAGTCCAGGCTATATAATTTAACATTTTCCTGCAGTGAGTAGCCCACTTCTACCTTTAATACTTTAAGAGCATTTACATGACAATACTTAATTTTACTTAACATTTTCAAAGTCTTTTACTTGTAACACAGTAGGCTACTTTTACAGTGTGGTACCAGTACTTTACTTAAGTAAAGGATGTGAATACTTCCTTTACTACTGGTGCTAAGATGCAAATTAACAAACTTTAGTTATGTAATGGTGATGTGTTGGTTGCAAAGGAGTTGGCTATGAGCTCCTTTACATGAATGATGAGAGCCGGCTCTCTGAGAAGCCGTAATTCCCATCACTATCCAGTCCTGAGCAGAGGTGTAGTTTGTTTCACCCGCACTCCTTCTCTCTGCTACAGCGTCTCAGCTGTTCTCTGCTCATGTTATTCAGGACCTCAGCACGGCTCTCGGTCCAAAATGGACAGAGTGTCCGCTCCATAAACACAAAACAATATTTTCTGATCCACTAATCTCGCTCACTGGTCTTTTCCAGTACTGATAAAATGCTTCTGGTCCAGAGTCAGAGTCAGTTGCACCTGTGTGCCCAAATAATCTTTCACATTCGCACACTCTGATTTTTACTCACATGTGAGTGAAATGCTTGCACTGTTGAGACCTGGTCTGTTGAAATGATCTTACATCGTGGCAGCTGTTAACCAGTAAATGGACAGTAAACAAGCCAATTGTCCAGACAGTAAAACCCCACTGTACCTCACATGCTCACTACATCATCATCCATCCATATGGTGCCGAATAGGATCAAATCAAATCCAATTTTATTTGTATAGTGCCAAATCACAACAAAAGTCATCTCAGGACACTTTACAAAGTAAGGTCTAGACCTTACTGTTATCATTATTATTACATAGGGAAAACCCAACAAATCCCCCTTGAGCAAGCACTTGGTGACAGTGGGGAGGAAAAACTCCCTTTAACGGAAGAAACCTCCGACAGACCCCGGCTCCAGTTCTTTAGTAAGTCTTTTGTCCAGAATGAAATGTGATCTTGACTGTTTTTTATCTTGTAATTATCAGGTGTAAGAGCATAAGCAAGAGTATAACAGACGGCTGTCCTGGCTTTATGTTCACTGGCTGTTATTATCTTTTTTTGTGTCACCTTAAACACAGGATGACAGGCCACTGCAAATAACCCACAATAAGAATGTGTGAATAAATGACATACGGCTCCTCGGAGCCTTTGACACCCCCAAAAGTGGTATCATAAATCCTAACTGCTTGCCTTAATTCAGTGGCATTCACTCCACGTGCCAGTTGTGCCCACGCTCTCTTCCTCCACTCTCCTTTAGTGCTGTCTGTCCAAGCAAACTAAATAACTCTGACTTAAAATGCTGCCAGGCTGACAGACCTTGAAAAGGTGCTGTCTGCCCCATGACACACAGCTCCTTTTGATCCCCTGCTGTTAAGACCAACTCAGCTCCAGTAATCATGAAAATATGCCTCAATGAACGTTTTCAAAATTGCTTTTTTCCCCTTTCTCGTGATAACACACTCTCCTTGTTCTTCTCCTTTCTCCTCTCCAATGCTCTGTTGCATTTTCACTATTTCTTTCCCCTTCCTTCCCAGATACTTTTTTCTCCTCTTTGCTCCCTATTGCTTTCTCTTGTCTGTGTCTCTTGATTTGGCTTAATGACAACATCTGACACAGTATAGTAATCAAATGAAATGATTCCCCCTGTGGCTTGTAACAGACGTGGAAAGGAAGCTGGTATCAGCAGATGACGATTGCAGCTTTCCCATTTGCATATTTTCTGTTTAAATCGCTACAACAGACTTTATAACAGGGGAATATGTACATGCAGCAGGGAAACCATATTTGGAATATTATGTCACCTGTCTGTCGGCAACAGATTCTCTGAAGACGTGCATTTATACCCATGCCACTTGGAAGTAAGGTTGGATTTTTTTAGGTAATCTACTGAATGAGTAAACCATACTGTACGGTAAGTGATGCTGAAGAAACGTGACGGCACAGATCCATTAGCACTCAGGCTGTATGACACCAGGGAGTTTTCTCTGCCTGCTGACATCAGCATAAACTTTCTCCCTTTATGATGGTAGAATACTATTGGAATGGAAAACTGGGCTTCTTCATTTGAGGCATCCACTCTTGAGAAGGGACATGCTGGGATAGCTAATGTTGCTATTTATATTGGATAGATCTTCAACACAAGCAGCCCTCAGCAAGGTGGATGCTGGACAGTCAGTCAGCACAACACAGACTCCATTGACTCCAGAGTGGCTGTTTTTCTGCTGCTGACTGATTTCTGACCTCCTGTTGAGTGAAACAATACCTGTACAGTAGGACTGCACTTACAAGGAAACCTGTAGGGCTGATGTTACTTCAACTGTTTCTTTTGGTTCTTTGTCAGGTGATATAATCTACTGTGACATTGCTGTGCATTACAGACTTTTGTGTTTCTTTCTGAACAGAAGTAATGATTACAACTGTCTTGAATGTAGACACAGTTGTGTTCAGTGATGCTTGCTCACAGGCCTTCCATCAGATGGATGATATTATTACCCACTCTGCTGTTTTTCTGTCCACCTCTATGAATTGTGAAGCTAAACTGGAGAATAAAGCTGTTTATGGAGAATTTCTCCATATACTGGAAATAAGAAAGTCATGACAGTGAATATTTGTTTTTAGAAACATGATTACTTCCTACTCTATACTATATACTGTATATTTCACTCTATCTCGCTATGCTATTTTAGGTTATGCACAATTTATTGATGATTGCCCTTTAATGTCTTGTACGACTTTTCTTTCACAGGACTCAACATTATTTTTGAAATTGATGTAGCCCAATCCCTCACCAAGCTTTGTTTTGACAGGATCACCATATCCAAAGGTAACAGCTGTGCACTGACACCATCCTAATGACACTCAGCTTTTGCTTCACTTTATAAATAATCTACTGTTGCCTCAGCAATTTCTGGTGACACTGTGGCCGAAATGCATCAAAGACTTCTTTGGACTGTGACTTTGAACCATATTCAGCTATCTCAGCGTGTGCTGGTTTGTCTTTAACATTATGTATTAGCTTGTATGTAATTTGTTTTGTATGTTTACGGGTGGATTCTTATGTGAGAGTACGAGTGCAATCTGCAAAATGCATGCTGAACAATAGAGGTTCTGTGTTGTTCCCAGTAAAAGCCGTACTTTGTTTCACAAATCAGCCACTGTTTTTGCCACAGGGCAGTAATGATGCTAATTTAGCTCTTTTTACATTAAACCACCAAATGAATTTTCTCAGTTTTTCCCTTTATTTCTCCCTTTGTCTCTACACCAGTCTACCTCTGTCTCTCTGTTCCTTTTCCTTTTCTTCTGCTGTACATTAAATGACATGCTGAGAAAGGTCCATGCCTTTGGTAGTTTTTCTTGTGGCTACTAATGTCAGCGCTGCACGTTTTGTCTAACTGCCTTACTACTTCGGCCACAAAACTGCTACAATCACACATGGGGGAGAGCAGCGGCAGTTAAAATTGTTTTATTAGCAGCGTCATTGTGAGAGTCTCAGCAGTAAATTTTCCTGAGAATTCTACTTCAGTTGTTGCCTTACTGCTCCCTCCATCTCTCCATCTCGGAGTGCTCTAATTAGGCCCAAGTAACAGACTGCACACTGCCCTACACTCCCTTCCCGTTCTTCCATCCCTCTTTTTTACTCACTTCACTCTAGTTTTCATGTCTTGCCACAGTGGTACGCCATATGTGGGACATTATGCTGTCTTGGTGGCATCTGTCTCTCTGTCTATGTATGAAAACATTCTCATGGACACCAGAATTGTAGAAGAATTGTGTAAGATTAACCAGACAGACAGCACAAAAAGGCCATGTGCTACTACCACCACCGAGTTAAACTGCCTCCCCCATCTAAAAACTACTTACACTCAAATGCAGTTTCATCAAAATGCCACTACACATCATGCATTCCAGGGTGTCTCTTATCAGCACTCCTTTGCAATATGTGACCCCGAAAGGACAACAAATCCAGCAGTGGATTCGCAATCATGCAAGCTAATGCTTTCCTCTAAGACTGCTGCTGCCGGACGCCACGCAGCGTCTCCATGCTGAGCCAACTGCACACTGTATCACTGTATTGGTCCTTTAGCCTTTAGTCTGCTAGGCTCACCATGACACAGCCACATCTGTATCTCCTTCCCCTGCTTAACAACGAAGCTACACAAAGGCATCCTTTGTTTTAGCTTGTTCAGAAAAATTACCTATTGCCTTAACAAGCTTGCTATGGAAATTTAGACCCAGCAGTTCCCAAATGGGTGCTCTTCAATTCGCATTGTGCATTATGGAACAAAATTGGCCACTATATGAGATAAACACATTAAATGTGCTTAATCCCAGCGTGGAAATCTTCTTGTCACATTGCAGCTGGTGGCACAGTGTGGCTGACCATGCAGTATACAGTATATGAAAAATGATGAACAGATGGAAGGAAGCTCAGTGGTGAAGTCAGAGTCTTCCTCAGGAAGGAGGTACAAAAGCACAAAGGAGGTGTGCTCCACCACATATTGTATGTAAGAACCCATCTCTGGGTGCAAATAAATGCATGCTCCCACTTCGCCTTCATACACACTTGTAGCTCTACTTTCCTAAGTATTGAAACAATAACAGAGCTTTGCAAAAAAGAGAAAATTAACAGGGTAAATGTCTTCATTTTGATTGCACTGCTTCTGGTCCAGCCTGGCTGTGTGGCTGATTCATTTATTTACACAAAGGAAAGAGTAAAACACAGATAAATGTACACATAAGCCAGTTCAGAAGGATTTTTGTGGAGTAATTTGATTGTAATGCTGTTCTTGGAGTCCTCTCTGTCAGCCAAATAAATACCTTGGAGGTTCAGTCTTTGCTTTTCCATATGTAACTCCAAGGCTGGTGGGCATAATTTATTCGTACAGTATGGTATGGGATTCATACCATTTGTTACAGTGACTACACTAGAGACACACTGGAAACAGCCATAAAAATGATGAGTTTTCAGTTTTTTGATTTACATCATCTTATCCATTACCTTAGAAGAGAGTTAATTATAACAGATAGTGTTTAAATAATGTAGTGGAACAGCAGTTAACACCCTGAGTGTGCACCTAAGAGAAAATGTTAGTGTTCAAATGAAAAACTGATTCACACTGAAAACGTTTGAAATTTAAAAAAGATGCACCTCAACCATGAAGTCAGAGAATCTGGACGGTGTACAGCGTTATGCAGGTTGCCCTGGCTCTGGAGCTCTATGTTTCTGATGAGCAGTCACCAGCCACATCGACCTGATCAGTGTTTGATTGTTTTGTTGCTTTTGTTGCGTTTGTTGTGTCTTGTTGCTTTTCTTCTGTGGTAGTAGGGGGTGGCTGTGGCTCATGAGGTAGGGAAGTCGTCTCCTGACCAGCAAGTTGGTGGTTCGACTCCCGGTCTCCCCGCCTAAGTGTCCCTGAGCAAGACACTGAACCCCGAATTGCTCCTGGTGGCTTGACTAGCGCCGGTGCATGGCAGCTTGTCGTCATCAGTGTGTGAATGGTGTATCATCTCTGTAAAGCGCTTTGGCCAGTGCAACACACTGTGAGAAAGCGCTATATAAAATACAGTCCATTTACCATTCTTCTCTCTCTCCTCTATCCACTCACCCCAACCTGTTGAGGCAGAAGAGCCTCGGGGTCTGTCAGAGGTTTCTTCTGTTAAAGGGAGTTTTTCCTCCCCGCTGTCACCAAGTGCTTGCTCAGGGGGATTTGTTAGGCTTTTCGTATGTAATAATAATAATAATAATAATAATGTTTAGACCTGGCTTTTTTGTTATGATTTGGTGCTATACAAATAAATTGAATTTAATTGAAATAAAATTTTTGGCCATGAGTATTGACCTACATGTTCAGCTGATCTGTTTAAATCCCAGCATCACATAAGTTAAATGTGTTTGTCCTGCTGATCGTCACATCTGATGTTTGTCTCCACGGCCCCTCCTGGAGATGATAATTGCCACTTAAAGCGTTCCATTTTGCAGGACATACACTTTACTGATGAGGTGCTCACAATAATGCACCGTTATGAACTTCACCCAGATTATGTCGGTAGGCCTATTCTATTCTGTATGTACTGCACAATGTTTTTAGTGGGTTTCAAGAAGTTTCCAATTTTTTCAAAAGTTTAAAATTATGAGAGACAGATTTGACAATATAACACACATCTGGTAAGATGAGACAAGTTTATTTGCAAAGCAACTCAAAGCACTTTACAGAGGGTCAAGAAATGCATTAGAACAATATTTAAAAATAAAATATGATCACTAAGCTGACGTGAAGAGGCACACAGACTCATGAGACTGATCAATGTTTTTCACTGGGTCCATACCACTTGGGCGTTTTGGGTCCAAAGAGACAGCAGACATGACATTGGCCGTCTGTCTGCTGTTATAATAGCAGCAGTTTGCCGGGCCACAGAGACCAAGCATCAAACAAGTCATTATATTGATGCTGCACTTGACACAAGTGAAGAGAGCAACCATCAGACCTTGTCTGAAACTAAAAGACAGATAACCCCCCTTTCCTGTCCGAGCCTCTCTATTCCACGCTCTGTCTCTATTTCCCTTTCTTGATCTTTCTTCTCCCTTTCAACAAGCTCTGTCTTGTCTATCTTTTCTCCCCCTGGTCTCTCATCTCTCCTTTTTAACTGCCCGTCTACTCCTGTCTGTCACAGTGCCTTTATCTTTCTGCTCCTCCTCTTCTCCATGTTCCCCATCTCCCATAGTCTGTCTTTCTGTCCATCATGTCCTGTCATCTCAGTGGACCTGACAGTTCGGTTGAATGGGACAGAATGAACGATGACTTAGTATCCCCTCTCTAACACCCCAGATGGTGCAGGCTAAAGCCAGGCCCTGTGACAATGTAGAGCAGACACTTAATGCTAGAATGTGGACAGCTGACAGGGTTCACAGCTTTAGCTCAGTGCCCACAGAGGGCAGGAGAACCTTCAATTGGGGGGGATGATGGCGTCCTTCAAGCACCTTCTGAAATATGTCAAACAAAACAATACGATCTTTATTATCACCAAGTTAGTGGGAGCAGATGTACTACTCTCACTAACTAGACTCACTTTTGAAAAATACCAATGTATGTGTGGACTGGGACTAAGTATCCAAAAAACAAGCTCACCATGCTTTATAAGCCTGAGGAGGCTTTCCAGTTGAATCTTTTTTTTTTTTTTTTGCTGATTCTGGTATACAGATGAGGATCCCTGGGAGACCTGGCTGTGTTGAACTATCACCTCCAAACTGAAAAGAAAAGAGATTACTGTGCTCAAGCTGAGAGAACAGCTCAATAAAATACTTTTTTTAAAAGTTTGTTAGTATCTAGGAGAGTTTTTCCTTCCATTTTATAGCTTTTTGAATAATATCTCATAGAATTTCCTCCAACATGAATTTATACCTGTTGCAATTCTCACAATAGGTTAGGGCCCAAAATGCAGAGCAGGACGAGGAAGAATCTAGAAAGTCTTTATTAAACGATTAGGGGACAAAAACCAAGGGGGAGCTTTGGTCCCGGGAGCACTCATGTGAGTCAGGCAGCCAGAAGCGGCACAGAGATAGTTAGGAACCAGGAGCACAGGGCTAAAGTGGTGACAACGTTGCTGGGGAGTCAGGAACAAACAGCAGGTAATGCTAGAACAGGAGACAACACCATCTTAGCTGAAGACTCAGGAACTCACAAGTAAGTTGACAGGATAAATATGGTAACAGCGTCACAGAGCCAAGAAACAGACTCGGCCAGCATGATGAATGGGGTGAGTACCATCAATATCTTTAATGGACCAGCCACTTACTGAGCGAAAGGAGGAGGTCTATATGGACAGGAAACAAGCGGCAACAGGTGAAAACAATGAAAGGTGATTAAGCACTGGAGTAAAGCTGGAGCAAGTGAGGTGACACGGGGCAGGAAGTAACCAAAATAAAATCTTTCAGAACAGGAAATGAAACTGAACCATAACAATACCATGTAAACAAGCTTTAGTATTTAGGCTTTTTGAGATACTCAACTACCCAATCAGCTTTTTTTGAAGCACAGAAATCGATTTGCGCATGTTGTTGTAATTTGGGCTACTTTTTGTACCATTTTCCAAAATGCAATAAAAACTAAAATCTGTGATTTGTTAATTTGCCTGAACCTTTATTTAACTGACAAAAGTATAAAGAAAATGTTTTCAGTGTTTTCACTGATCAACTTGGTTGGATTTTTTTAAATAAACAAATTTAGAATTTGATGCAACACACTAAAATGAGTTGGGACAGAGGCCAATTTAGCGCTATGTCACACCACCACCGTGGGCACTGATGCACCCCCATACTATCACAGATGCTGGGTTTTGCAACTTTTGTTATTAACAGAATGGATGGTCTTTTTCATCTTTGGCACAAAGAACCCAACTGTAGTGTTAAATGACAATGACTTTCCAAAGTCCTGCCAAGCCCATGTGGCTTCACGGTAGCAGGACGGTTTCTCATGCAGTGCCTCCTGGGGGCATCACAGCTGAACTGATATCAGACACTACACAGCTGTATAGGTATACAAAAACTATGCAGGGAGACGCTTAAACATCTCTAACCACCGTGCTAAACATTATCAGAAAATGATTCTGGTGCCCTTCCTTACCAAAAGTGAAGAACAAACATTTCTACGAAAACACTATACATGGAAAGGTCATGCTTTAAAGATGACTTAGATTGTGTCATCCTTAAAATTGCCCCTCCTCTTTTACCATATCTCTGGGGAATATAGGAATCATTACTGCATGCAAGGAATGATCACTGACAGTGCAAATAAGCAGAAAAGCCATTTCAGTCAGGAAATGAGAAGGCAGCGACTTGTAGAGGCCCTCCAAAATGATACTTATCTGCCAATCAGAGAGGAAATCTGAGATAAGGAAAAGCGGATTGCAGGCGAAGAAACACAAGGAAGTAAGGTGCTTGGTGAGAGGTGAGGGTACGGAGGTGAAGGAGAGCGTGATGGTGAAAGATACAAGGGGAAATGAGAGAGTGTTAAGATTGCGCGGGAGTGAGGGATGAGGATGTGGAGTAGGTAATAGATTGCTGCTCAAAAAGCACACGTGGGTCATGAAAGAGAAAGAAGGTGTGCAGGAGAGTGTGACTCAGACAAATAGAAAGGGGGTGAGTGAGAGAGAAGGGGGTGGGGTGGGAGCGTAATAGAAAGAGAACATCAGACTTTTTGTCACCTTGCAGTTGGGGGATGATACCAATTTTGCCTCAAAGTGAACATTAGATGGAAATGTCATCTCCATACAGGTAATTTACTCTCCCCTGCCTAAAATGTGCTCTTCAAAATAGCAAAGGCCAGCAAAGAAGATGCTGATGGCCAGATGTGTAGTGATGAGTGGAAAGAACAAGATAAAATAAATCCTCCCCCAAATAAAATCAAATCACTTATGAAACACCAAAATTTCAATATTAAATAATAAATAAATAAATACATTGCCTGCTAAACACACACACACACATACAAGTTACTTCTATGCAGAAGTAACTCAGTTTATACACGTCTCGCTAACTCTTGCTCACAAGATTTTTTTTCTAACAAAATAAAGTATTACGTGATAGCTTAAGGATTTCCATGAATGGGCATAAAATCCATGTGTTCATGTGAGCTTGCCTGACATCCACCGGTGCCCCCAGCATATTGGCAAAATGTTATATTGCCTTGTTTGTTATGTATGTTTTCAATAAATCTTATTTTTTTAAAAAGCGATATCCACCGGTACCATTGTAAAAGAAGAATCTTTCAACTGCACCTGGTTTTGTGGATATATTTTCCCTCCTGCTGCTGCACCGTGAGCAGAGGATGTGGAGAAAACTACAGGGCCCGGGGTTACTAATGTTCCTGTACAGGGACTCGACGTTTTACCTGATCAGATCTAACCTACAAGCAGCCGGCCAGTGAAGCCCCCTGCGGTGGTTAGTGACCAGCTGATCAACATTAGATTCCCTCGCTGGTCTAGACCTGACTCTGTAAAGCATTCTGCGTCAACTTTTGTTGTGATTTAGAGCTAGACAACTTAAACTGAATTGAAATTGAATCTTTGGCCATGAGTATAGCTGTACAGCTAATCACAACTGATCAATTGAATGCCATAGTGGTGCTGTGGTTAGCACTCTGAAAAAAACTTGGACAACTGGACTAGATTTCTAGGTTGAAGACGTTTCACCTCTCATCCAAGAGGCTTCATCAGTTCTGACTGACTGGTGTTGAGCCGGAGATATTTATCCCCCTCTGTGGTGTTTCAGTCCTTTGATGCCCAACAATGTCCCCTAACAACCTAAGTCGTTATAGCCCAGTATCGGTGAGAGTTGTTACCTGTCTTTGAATCCTCCCCTGTCGACTGACACCTGTTGTCCTGGTGGGCATGTTTGGGCAGAGATCTCAAAACAGGGTTGTAGATGGAAGACAAGTTTTGTCATAGTCCACCACCCCTATTTAGTGAGGGGTGTTCTATTTTTACAAAAATAGCTTCCTTAACCCCTCTCTCAAACCAGCGATGTTCTCTGGAGAGGATCTGGACTTCACTGTCCTCAAAAGAATGTCCTTTGTCCTTCAGGTGGAGGTGGACTGCTGACTCTGGTCCACTGGCAGGGTGTTCCCTGGTTTAAAGTTAACTGGGATATTGTGGTTGTGAAAGATCCTTTTTAACTTCTCTGATAAACCAGCCACATAAGGGATGACAGTGTTATCCCCTCTTGTTTCTGGTTTCTCCCTGTTGGTGTTGGGCCTCTTCCTAGCTTTGGTGAAGGCCCACTTAGGGTATCCACAAGCCTTAAGGGAGTTCTGGATGTGTAATTTATCCTTCTTGACCCCTTCTGCAGTGGTGGGCACTTCTTCTGCCCTGTGATTTAAAGTTCTGATGACTCCCAGTTTGTGTTGAAGTGGGTGGTGTGAGTCAAAAAGCAGGTATTGGTTCGCGTGTGCAGGTATCCGGTATACTTCTACCTTCAGGCTTCTGTCCCCTCACAAGTGGACTGCACAATCCAAAAAGGCCAGACAGTCATCTCTGGCATCCTCACGAGTGAACTTGATGTTACTATCCACAGAGTTGATATGCTTGGTGAAAACCTCTACCTCCTGGGTCCTGTGGTTAACACTGTTTCTTCACAGCAAGAAGGTTCCAGGTTTGAGCCCGGGCCAACCCATGGCCTTGCTATGTGGAGTTTGCATGTTCTCCCTGTGCCTGTGTGGGTTCTCTCCGGGTATTTTAGCTTCCTTCCACGGTCCAAAGACATGCAGCTTATGCAGATTGGCAGCTCTATCATCCATGTGAGTGTGTGTTGTCGTTTTTCTATGTCAACCCTGTGACAGACTGGCGACCTGTCCAGGGTGGGCCCCACCTTTCTCCACATGTGTCAGCCGGGATTGGCTCCAGTCCTTCCATGCCCATCTTCAGGATATGCAGCATAAATTGAAGAATTAAGCTGATTTAAAATAGTATCACCATTGCACCAGAGAGTAGTAACAGTTTTACTTTTCAACTGTAAAATTACTGCCCAGTAATCTAAAATCTAAACTCTTTATTTTATGACCAATATATCATTATCAGTATTGGCCTCAAAAATCCCATGTTGATATAATTTCTAGAAGGAAACAAAACTTAATAACTGTTATAATAAGTTTAGATCTCATAGTAATAAAGTTTTAGTAATTCATTTATTTACTATGTATGGGTTCACTGATATATTTTTCTTCTGGTTTTGTATTGGTGTCTATCTGAATGCTCAGTTGGAAAACAAAAGTCTACAAATCCAGTATGTCCTCAGCCTTTTAATTCCCCTCAGGAAACATTCTCCTCTGGCAAGCTGGGTGGCTCAGATAAGCAAGTGTGTTGTCAACTCAGCACCTGGGCTCACTGGTAGAAACAAAGTCCAATCAATATATCATTAATCATCAGTTTAATGTGGCCAAGCCTGATGTAGACAAGCATTAAAGCAGAAGGATTAGTGGGAGGAGGAATGAGCTCGATGGCTTGCATGTGAAGTAGGAGAACTTTGAAAAAATACAGACAAATTATGAGAGAAACATTTTGTTCGGATTGCTGAACCAAGCCTGATGGATAGTAGCTTCAGGTCCTGAGTGTCTATATTTTTAGATGGATATGTCTCTGCTTCTGCATGTGTCATATAAGTTCATTATAAAATTCATCTTGTGATTGTCTCAAGTTAAATGAAGACTTCACATGTGAATGCATTTGTTTCTTACCAGCTACAACACCACCGGTATCCTGAGCTGACTATAACACTGTGCTTCCTAACTGTGGCACATATGTGTGGACTTGTACTGTAACACAGTATTTCTGTCACTGATTTTAAAACTAAACAAAAGACTAAATCGCAGTGGTTAGTGCTTGTCTCTTCGTGTCAGGCCTGTGATAGACTGACGGCTTGTCCAGGGTGTACCCCGCCTCTCGTCCAGTGTCAGTGGGGACTGGTTCCAGCCCCCCGCGACCCTCTTCAGGATAAGTGGTATAGATAATGGATGGATGGACAAAAGACTAAATCACATCACATCAACAAAGAAAAAGAAGGGTTAATGAGTGCCACCTGCATCGAGCAGCATGGAGCTAAATCCCAACATTAGAGTGAGAAGGGTGAGTTGGGTTTACACATGCATTCACTGTCACATGTGATTCCCTCTCACTCACTGTTAAATATTGCAATCACTGTGAATCAGTTAGAAAATTGTATAAGAAAGTGTAATTAAAAAAATAATAACTATCATTTTTACAAATCATTTGCTTTGCTTTTTCACTGCATATAAAAATATACATGAATCACATTGTATCATTACTCTTCATTCTTCATTTTAAACAAAAGAAAAATGAACAGAGTGAAAATGATGTTTGCCTGAGCTGTCTCTTCCTTCATTGGAGTGAGAGAGAACGAAACCTTCACTGGAGACAAACTAGCCCACTGTGAGCCATGCAGTGAATATGTATTTATTTTATTTTTTTGTACCATACCATACGGTATGGTATGATATGGTACCATCTCTCGTGTGAATGCTGCATGAACCCTAAACGAGCTAAATATGGGATGACAACTATTGTCAACTCATATGAAAGAATACTAATGGTAGAGAACATATCCGTGCAGATTCTCAGTCATCCAGGTCATAATAAGCTGAGAATCTGCACAGACATGTTGCTACTCATTTTGGGAATGACACCCTTCAACTGGTATGTGAGTATGAGAAAACAGTCAGGAAACTGGCTGATTACAGAAACCACCTTCGTTTCAACCTAAGATGCTGCCAACAGGACGTCTTCCCCAGATGTTTGAGGCTGGGCTCTCCTGTAAAAGGTTACAGGGCTGGGAACATCCTGAAAAGCGCACAAGCACAACTTTTAAGTGAAAGGATTCGACAAATACACTTCACCATAGACAACCTGATGGACCAAACAGAACAACTAAGAAGGAGACTCTCTACTAAGGTTACCAGAGAAATCTTTCAGGAGATCTCATGTTTTTTGGAAAAGGAAACTTACCCAACATAACAAGAGCAAGGCTCGCCAAATGGTTAAATTCCAGAGACTACAGAATGGACAGCCAGCCTCAGATGTCCTTGGTTGGGGGAGAAAGGAGGAGCACAACCCACAACCATTGCACAATGACAAATGGGCCAAAAATCTCTCGGACAGAGAACTCACGGACACAGAAAAAGAGATATTAGCCAAGGGATTGAATTTTGCGGTCACACCCAAACAAATCCCTGTGGTAGACTTCATTACAGCCATAGAGTTAGCCATTAGGAACAACAAGCTGGCCGAGACAGAGGCGGAAGAACCGCGGATGAAGGTCACAGCTGTT
>NW_018127959.1:834213-852193 GCF_001952655.1 Monopterus albus
CCTACTCAAAATACACAAGGAAGGAGCCCCACTCAGACCCATTGTCAGCAGCATCAACTCCGTGACTTACAACATAGCCAAGCACGTGGCCACCATCCAGGCTCCTTTGGTGGGAGACACACAGCACCACATAATAAACTTTGCAAGGACTTTGCAAGGAAATGTTTAATGTTAATATATCTAATGTCCACTTCAACACCATCCACTTCAACACAAACCAGGACTTTGCAAGGAAAGTCCAACAACTGCAGCTGGACCAGGACGAGACCATGGTCTCATATGATGTCACATCCTTGTGTAGTAATCTGATTGTTCACGGAATCAGAGTATTGTTTTCTTTTGTTTGCCAGAGTGTGTTTTGTCTTTGTGGTGATGCAGTGAGGGATTTATTGTTCGTATCTCATGTTCTATTATTTTGTAATGTTTTGAGTGTACCACAAAAGAAGACAACCGGAAAAAGAAGAAGAAGAGAGGAGGCGCACGAAGCGGGCGAAGGAGAACTGGACAAGTCACGGCAATGGCCATAGAGGGCACGGCTTTATAAAAAGTTTTAAAGCAGAGAAAAGGGGTCAGAATCGACCTTCAGCAAGCTGGGTCAACTGCTCTCTGGTCACGCGGATCGCAGAATAATTCAAGAGCCACCTCGCCGCGAGGGAGTGAGTTAAATTGTGTTTTTCCTAAAGAAGGAGCTCAGGGCTAAGCTAGGCGGAAGCTAGGTCCCTCTGTCTGGAATTGATTACCTCGTTGAGAGTTGCAGGGGAGCAGACGGTGTTGCCAAGGGAGATCCAGCACTCACCTGCGTGGGAGGACGACAGCGCAGTGGGGATTCCGTGAGCAGACGTCTTGTGTTCCCTGGAGGGTAACGAGGATTTTTCTCCAAATTGGTAGGATTATTGGAATGGTTTTTTAAGTGGACATGATCTCCAACGCGCGCCAACTCAAGCTAGCACAAAAAAAAACTCTTAAGGGTGCACCCAGGTTGACTGTGTAGTGAAAACATTATTTACAAGGGTTTAAAATATTATTTGTTGTTTAACTGCATAAAACTGTGACCTGTGTTTTGTTTCTTTTGGTTAATACACAAAGTTAAATTGCATTCGGTGTGTGTTCGTTTTTCTGCACTGTGAGTTATTGGTAACTAAAGTACCTATTTTGAGTTATTTAAATTAATATCATTTCTGGGACCTCTATAATTGATGTTTAAATGGTGAGGATCATACTGAACCCTAAACAAAGTTTCTTACATTGGAATGTCTCTTTTGCCAATTAGTTTTTTTGAGTTTAGAGGGGTATGCACTAAGTAGCTATTCCCTTACTATAACGAGCCGGGTGGCAAAAGGGTTACATTTTTGGGGGCTCGTCCGGGATGTAGATATTCGTTAATGTACAGTGTGCTTAGCATTAACTTGCTGGTGATATTGTTGAATGTTTATTGAGTGCGGTATACCTTGAATGGTTTTGCTTTTTCTGTATTTATCAGACAAAATGGAAGCAGTAGAAATTGAAGCTTGGTGTAGAAGACATCGGTTAGATCCCGCTCATGCAGTAATCTTAAGTGGCATCCAGGATGTCACAGACGATATCCTACTTGAAGTTCTTAGCTCAGTTAAAGCTCTTGGGAAAACTAGAATAGTAGCCAGACAGCCAAACAGCTAGACACAGCTTCTAAGACTGAGTTTGTGCTAGTCCGCGCCTTAGCTAACGTGACTGGGCAGACTTTACCTGACAAAGTCGGCGTTCCTGGTGAAGTTGGTCCTTGGCCTGTTCATGTCCTCCCAGCAGCAACCATAGGTCCAGAAGACTTTCAAACAAAACTACTGTCATTTCTTGAGCAAGAGGGCAAAAGTATTGCTGATGTTAAGGGAATGTTAAACCCCCAGCAGACTGGTCCACCTGAAGGACAAAACACCCAGACATAAACAGAGTGATGTGGTGTATGCAATTAAGTGTAGTCAGGAGTGTAACGACTTGTACATTGGTGAAACTAAGCAGCCGCTTCACAAACACATGGCCCTACACAGGAGGGTCAACTCCAGTGGACCAGAGTCAGCAGTCCACCTCCACCTGAAGGACAAAGGACATTCTTTTGAGGACAATGAAGTCCAGATCCTCTCCAGAGAACATCACTGGTTTGACAGAAGAGTTAAGGAAGCTATTTTTGTAAAAAATAGAACACCCCTCACTAAATAGGGGTGGTGGACTAAGACACAACTTGTCATCCATCTACAACCCTGTTTTGAGATCTCTGCCCAAACATGCCCACCAGGACAATAGGCCCATCCAGGGCATCCACAAGTACATGATTGACAAATTAACTGATTTCCCATTAAGGAGAGTTACATGAAATATACATAAATAACCAAAAGCAACATAAGGAACGTCATCTATTGGACTTAAGATGTGATAAGAATGCATGTTTAATATGTTTGTGTCAGCACACAGTTGTAAATAATGTGGAGATTTACTGCAGGAAGGCTTGTGTCAAACTTGTGTGACCTGGTTACCCATATCATTTGTTTATGTTTACATTTATATGTATCTTGGAATCATAACCAGGAACCATAAGTTGAAGCTGTCATCTGGGTCATACTGTCATGATCAATGACATGCAAGCTGGAGGATTGCTTTGTAATATGAACAATAACATTGTTTAAGATGACTTAGCATAGTTATAAAATCATGTTGTATAGTATTATAAATGTCTTTGCAGCCTATACCCACGGATCTCTTTTTAAAACCAGCCTCTAATCATATTTAGTCTTCACACAGGGACCTGAAACAAAAACCAGTGCAGCTGGAACATTTTTACAGTAGATTGTTCCTTATTGATTATGTATGCAAACATTTTAGCTCTGCCAGTGACATAGCTGTAAGGATATCAGTGTCAGTCAGTCCAAGACATTGGTCTCAAAATCTGGAACAGCTTTCCAGGTACCTTCGTGCAAACAATCATGGTCCCCAGAGAGTGAATCCTACTGACTGTGCTGATCCCCTGACGTTTCCTCTGGCGTCACCATGAGATTAATATTTCAGGCCCCAACTTAAATATCTCCACAACCGCTGAATGGATTACCATGCAATTTATTACAACCCTGACCTTTCTTCAGGTCAAAATTTCATGGTGTCCAATAAGCTGCTTTTATCTAACATTTGGTTTTCTTAACAGTGAGGATTGCCTCCTCACAGAGGCACTAATGTGGCTGGAGGCTGTGGTCCTGTTCATCAACTCATTGTTTCTAAATGTGTATGTCTTTCTTTTGTTTAAGGGAGGTGCCTTCAGTTTGGAGCCCCAGTATTTAACCCTGACAGGAGAACACTGTTTGTTTAATTGCCTGCCAGATATATTTTGACAGAGTGGAGCCAGCCCTTCTGCAGGATAAGCAGTACATTTAGAATAAACTCCCAACTGGCTGAAATTATTTCCAGTTCACTTTATGTTTAGCAAAGTCCATGGATGAAAGCTTCTTAACCCATTAGCACTTACTTGGCTAATGCATTCTCTAGTTCCTGTGTTTATGACTAACACATTATTGTATAAGCCCCAGTGGAGCTGCCACAGGGCGATCAACTTTCACAGGCCCCCGAGTTCATACAGACTTTGGCAACAAACCTGATACCAGCCTTCTTACCAGTGATTTGGCATTGTCCTCTGGTATATAGAGGCTGTTATCAGCAACTAATTAATGTCTAATGAACTGGCTTTTTAAAAGGAAAGCAGGATAACAAATGTGTTGCAGATGCTAGCGCTGCACTAATAAATCAGACAAGCAACTGTAAACGTGCAGTACTGTCACACACGACTTTTTAAACGAGCTGTCAGCACTGCTCTGTCCAGCTGTGGCAGCTGTGGATCAAAGCTCTGACCTTTGATGTAACGTTTTCACTTGTGTATCCATGGCTGAAAGGAACTAAGGGAGAAAACATCTGACCCTTTGACCTTTCTTTAGAGGGCAAGTTATAATTACGTTTGCAGTGACTTGCAGCGGAAGGTTCTCTGTGTCTGAATGGGAAACAAATGTTGATGCTCATGACCTGCTGACACAAAGTCATTGTCAGTGAAAAACACAAACGGGCTAGCAGGTTGATAAAAGCAGTTACAGGTAGAGTTTATCTATTGCTGCGGGCCACTCTTCCACCTCCAACCAGTCGGCTAATGTTGCAGCCCTTAATGCAGTTACTTCAGTGACAGCATGTGTCAAACAGCTCCCTACCATTTTCCCTTCGTTTCATATACAATCAAAAAGAAAAATGAAATTTTGTTGCATCTGGTGTTACTTAAAAACCACAGCCCCCAGTCCTCCCACCACCAGTCTCAGTTAGAAAAAGAGAGAGACAAAGGAGTGAAATAGAGGAATCTGCATTGGAAAGCTAACGGGAACCATGAATCATATCCTCTCTCATCAAGTCCCATTGCACAGAGTGGGCTTGTTCACTGAGATGAGGCAGTTTGCTAGTCTCTCAGCAGGCCTCATCAGTGAGCTTGTACCACACTAATACATGTGAGGCGCTCTGTCAACCCCCCTCTGCCACCAAGCAACCAGCCCATTATTATAAACCCCACACATTGGCACACCACTGTTACACTGAATGGACTGTAGATTGAAGGAGGGAATTACTGTGTGGTACACTTAAATCTGTGTGTGAAATGAGCATATTTGTATGCATGAGTTTGTGCATGTACTCCATGTGACTGACGTCGGTACATACTGTAGAATTATTTCTGAATATGTGTGTCTGGATTTCTGCTATGGCCCTAGAAAACCAACACCTGCAGTACATACAAAAACTGAACCGTCTTCTCTATACATTTTTCAAAATAAGATATTATATCTATAAGGATAAATTCACCGTACTGTCCAGAAGTTCCTAAGTACTGAACTTCTTTTATTTTTTTATAGGCAAGAGGGTGGCAAATGGAGAAAGATGTAGGAAGAAATTGTGACAATTATGCAAAACTGAAAATGTGTGACCAAGGTGGGAATAAGATCAAAATAGTGTTTAAGTCAGCTATAACAAGCTATAATGTACATTATCCTTGTCAATAAAGATTAAATTTCAATTATATAATACATCTTTGAATTTACAAACAGACCAGGAGGTCTGAGTAGGTAACTCATGACAGTCTCTGACTGGATGCTGATGACCGAAATGTGTTTTCTCCATGCACAATACACAGGAATAATCCAATATTTGTCTGTGTGAGTGAGAAAAAGTGAGGGTGTGAGTGTGGAGGAGTGTGGGAAGATGCATTATTTTATTCTCTGCAGGCTACTTTTCACTTTTCACTTTCAAAATGAACAATCTGTGCATGTAAAATTACTAAATGCTGTGGTAACACAAAGAAGGGCAAAAATCTGTTGACTGATCTGTTGACTGACAACATAATTATATTATAGTGAAAAAATCAGATTCAATTCCAAAAATAACAGAATAAACCAAATAGTGTGTTTGCTGGAACATAAATCACCCATTGCTCATCATCACAGCTACTGAAAACCTCCAGTAATTCACACTCAGCATGCTCTTTAATTGTGAATCCTCCTGTGAAATGGTTAAAAAGGGAATCAATTCATTGTGTGAATCTGCCACTTTGATCATCGGGAGCTTGTTATAAATTACGTTTGCTTTGTGTTTTGATTTGGTTCCAGTAGTTTTTTTGAACATTTTCCTCTACAGTGTTCCTCCGAGAACATTCTGGCGACTGGTTCAGTGGGTAGAGCAGTTGTCTCCCAACTGGAGGGGCGGAGGTTTGAATCTCGGTGCCTGCAGTGTCGCAGTGTCCTTGGGCAAGACACTGAACCCACAAGTTGCCCTGAATGGTTAGAGCCATTGGTGTGAGTTGGTGCCGCAGATGGCTGCCTCGGTTCTGTACTGGAAACAAGTTCCTTGTGTGTAACATACTCGGCCAAATAAAAGTGATTATCCTTGTTATTATGGTGATTATTATCCTATTTGTTGAGCAGAGTTTTAAATTTTTACTGAACTTCATTTGCTTAACATGACATTTTACTGAACATAGAAAACCTCGTTGCCAGTCAGGGTGTGAGATGTACTTGGGATGTTTAAGACTTTTATATCCAGGTAGATAAGCTCCACTCTGTTTGTAATGTTTTATTGTTGAAACAATCGGCCCAAGCACTTCAATGTGTGGACTGTGTCCTACTGTCTGTAGGTTTGTCTGTGTCCATGTGGAGTGAATACCAACATGTGGAGGTGACCAGATCTTCTCCATTGTTTTATGACTGTGTATTGTGTGCACATCCTTCTGCCAAGTAAAATGCCAGCTGTAATGAAGTTCTCCCATCCAGAGGGTCACTGGTACTTGATGAACCGATTACTGTTCCTCATTTTGATGAATGGCTGGATTCCTGTCATCATTACATTCTCTCATATTACAGGAGTGGATAAAGGCTGATGCATGCATTTTCTGAGTGTGCACCTACCTATTGCCCCACTGTGTAGTGTAATATGACATATAGGTGTCACAGAATGAGTTAGGGTCAAATACAGTGATGTTACTGATGGGCCTCGGAACCTTAATGACTTAATGCCAAAAAGAGCAAATAGAATTTTTGGATTACAGTTTATCTGGGTACATAAGGCTAATACCAGATTAACTATCAAGTGAGTGCCACTTATCTTTTGATGAGGTTCATACATCTTTTTACATGTGTAATGCTGCTGACTAAACATTGGATTCATCATTTGGTACTGCTGTCCTGCCAAGTGTTGAACTTGTAAATAGCACTGAAAACAGACATAGCACATAAACACACAAACAATACTAAACATTAGATTGAAATGACCACCCTTATCTAGACACATGTGGGTCTAGTTTCCTGAAACAGAGCACTGTACTAAACTAAAGTGGGCCTGGGCATGTCCAACAGTGTTTTGCAGTTTTGACCACAGATGCAACACACAGCCAAGTGTTAACGGAGCACTGTGGAGGAGAGGCAGAGTGCATTATTGCTTGTTAATGCTGTTTATTTTGTTATACTACACACCCTTATGCTGGTTTACTGTCTACTTGCCCCTTGCATGGGGATACGTACATGCACATTGAGAGCTGCTGTACCAGAGTTAAAGTCCTCGTGTGTCCGACACACCTGGCAAATAAAGCTGATTCTGATTCTGATTATTAGGGAGGACTACATAGTGAGCAGGTGGAGTCGGGGCTGGTTTTAGTTCTGCCCAGTCAAACCAGCTCCTCTCATCCCCTTTACAGAGCAGGGTGGAAACCTGACTGACTGATGTCACTGATGTCAGGACATGGAGACAGATGGGAGGAAAGATTCTTTCCCTGCATCTTCTTCTCCTGCCAGCTATGCACTGCATTCCTAAACTGTTTATGTAGAAGTACTGCACATAAATATCCAGTCAGCAGTCTGCTGACATCATGGACGAGTCTCTGGTCCTGTGACCAGCAGCAGTTACATAGTGTAGTTTTATCACAGCTGCATCCAGTGTGTGAAATCCACAGGGGCCTCACAATAATTTTATAAACATTTGATAGTTTCTAAAAATGACACAGTAAAGTTATATTGTAATTACTGCGTTTCTGGTGAAACTGTCCTCCAGAGCTCCCAGCCAGTGGAAGTGTCGCCCAGTTTATCTCCACCTGCAGCTGCTTTTATCAAACCATCATAAAATGTAAAAACAGATACAATGTTAATTCGCATGGTAACAAAGTTCTGGAAACAGTTTGTAGACGTTGTACTTTAACAGCAGCACACGGTGAGGTCAGACTGACCTTACCTGCTGCCTAACACAGTGGCTGTTACTTATCATAGTCCGTCTGAATTATCACACATTTTATAATTTGGAAAGTTTCACAAATTATTCAGAGTGAATTCCAGCAGTTAAGTTGTAGACTTAAGGGTTCATTTTAAGTAGGTTTGGTGTTTTTGTTCTTATTGTTTTGTATTCATTTGTCATTATTTATGAAAATGAAAAACCTTTCTGTGGTGATGCCAATGGTAGCACTGTCACAGGAAAAAAACAGCCACACAAATCAATATCAAAATACACTGTAGAATGACTCAGCCCAGTGCTGAAGATTGAGAAACAAATCAAGTCTAATCTAAATGCGGTGTCTCAAATGTAATGAGCAAAAGATTAATATTGACGGAGAGAAATTAAGGCTCTTGGAGGGGAAACCGCAGTTGTATTAGACAGCTGAGATTGAAAAGGCACCGAGAATTCATTCGATTCCCCATCTGCCTCTCCAAGTTCCTCAATTCAATATAGTTCAGTTCCAGTTGCATAGGGTACTTGATTGGTGTGACTTTGGTAGATAAAGCCAAAACAAAAGGTGGCAAAAACATTTACTACATGTTGTCATCAGGTTGTAACCACTAAATCAGTACAGTAAGTATTTACAATGCCTAAATGTCAGCAGTAAACAAAGGCTTCACACATTTTTGAGTTATTATAGTGTATCAAATCTGGATTTCTCTATGGCTAATGCTGGTTATTCCATTTACATATTGTGCTTTTCTCCCCATTACTCTGTCTCTACCCTCTTGCTCTCTCACATACTTTCCCATTTCACACATTAGCCAATTACGAACATGAGGTAATCAAATCTACCCTTTTAAATCCTCACCCTGGTCATCTGCTGAGCTAGAAGGATAGCATTAATTCTCCATTAGTGGTGATCTCCAGGCTTAAGTTTCTATTGCATTATAGGGCTTGACTGGGGCTAGTCAATTAGATTTGTCTTTAATGCAGGTGCTCGATGAATGGGCTTTAAAGGATCTGGGTAAGTGTTGGTCTGTTGGTTGTGTTGAGACTGTGAAGAGGCTTCTATTTTGTTTGTGTATGCCGCTATCAATGTGTCTTTGAGGTTCCATTTAACATCACTTGCTTCTGTGCTGCTTTTTTTTCATGTGGTGGTGGGGTCAAGGGTTGCCAGATAGGACAGGAAGCAACAGGAAGCAACATCTGTTGTCTGACACTGACAGGGATGAATTACATGACTGATGCACATGAGGTGCATCCAAGGTTCCCAGGTCATGCAGCGCTCGCCTTGAGGTTGGCAGGGGTCAGAGCCCCTGTAGAACCTTCCCCCGCAGACTCTAGGAAGCCAGTCAAACACCGGGTGATCATTGGGGGGGGTCCTGAAACAGAGCACTGTACTAAACTAAAGTGGACCTGGGCATGTCCAACAGTGTTTTGCAGTTTTGACCACAGATGCAACACACAGCCAAGTGTTAACGGAGCACTGTGGAGGAGAGGCAGAGTACATTATTGCTTGTTAATGCTGTTTATTTTGTTATACTACACACCCTTATGCTGGTTTACTGTCTACTTGCCCCTTGCATGGGGATACGTACATGCACATTGAGAGCTGCTGTACCAGAGTCAAAGTCCTCGTGTGTCCGACACACCTGGCAAATAAAGCCGATTCTGATTCTGATTATTAGGGAGGACTACATAGTGAGCAGGTGGAGTCGGGGCTGGTTTTAGTTCTGCCCAGTCAAACCAGCTCCTCTCATCCCCTTTACAGAGCAGGGTGGAAACCTGACTGACTGATGTCACTGATGTCAGGACATGGAGACAGATGGGAGGAAAGATTCTTTCCCTGCATCTTCTTCTCCTGCCAGCTATGCACTGCATTCCTAAACTGTTTATGTAGAAGTACTGCACATAAATATCCAGTCAGCAGTCTGCTGACATCATGGACGAGTCTCTGGTCCTGTGACCAGCAGCAGTTACATAGTGTAGTTTTCTCACAGCTGCATCCAGTGTGTGAAATCCACAGGGGCCTCACAATAATTTTATAAACATTTGATAGTTTCTAAAAATGACACAGTAAAGTTATATTGTAATTACTGCGTTTCTGGTGAAACTGTCCTCCAGAGCTCCCAGCCAGTGGAAGTGTCGCCCAGTTTATCTCCACCTGCAGCTGCTTTTATCAAACCATCATAAAATGTAAAAACAGATACAATGTTAATTCGCATGGTAACAAAGTTCTGGAAACAGTTTGTAGACGTTGTACTTTAACAGCAGCACACGGTGAGGTCAGACTGACCTTACCTGCTGCCTAACACAGTGGCTGTTACTTATCATAGTCCGTCTGAATTATCACACATTTTATAATTTGGAAAGTTTCACAAATTATTCAGAGTGAATTCCAGCAGTTAAGTTGTAGACTTAAGGGTTCATTTTAAGTAGGTTTGGTGTTTTTGTTCTTATTGTTTTGTATTCATTTGTCATTATTTATGAAAATGAAAAACCTTTCTGTGGTGATGCCAATGGTAGCACTGTCACAGGAAAAAAACAGCCACACAAATCAATATCAAAATACACTGTAGAATGACTCAGCCCAGTGCTGAAGATTGAGAAACAAATCAAGTCTAATCTAAATGCGGTGTCTCAAATGTAATGAGCAAAAGATTAATATTGACGGAGAGAAATTAAGGCTCTTGGAGGGGAAACCGCAGTTGTATTAGACAGCTGAGATTGAAAAGGCACCGAGAATTCATTCGATTCCCCATCTGCCTCTCCAAGTTCCTCAATTCAATATAGTTCAGTTCCAGTTGCATAGGGTACTTGATTGGTGTGACTTTGGTAGATAAAGCCAAAACAAAAGGTGGCAAAAACATTTACTACATGTTGTCATCAGGTTGTAACCACTAAATCAGTACAGTAAGTATTTACAATGCCTAAATGTCAGCAGTAAACAAAGGCTTCACACATTTTTGAGTTATTATAGTGTATCAAATCTGGATTTCTCTATGGCTAATGCTGGTTATTCCATTTACATATTGTGCTTTTCTCCCCATTACTCTGTCTCTACCCTCTTGCTCTCTCACATACTTTCCCATTTCACACATTAGCCAATTACGAACATGAGGTAATCAAATCTACCCTTTTAAATCCTCACCCTGGTCATCTGCTGAGCTAGAAGGATAGCATTAATTCTCCATTAGTGGTGATCTCCAGGCTTAAGTTTCTATTGCATTATAGGGCTTGACTGGGGCTAGTCAATTAGATTTGTCTTTAATGCAGGTGCTCGATGAATGGGCTTTAAAGGATCTGGGTAAGTGTTGGTCTGTTGGTTGTGTTGAGACTGTGAAGAGGCTTCTATTTTGTTTGTGTATGCCGCTATCAATGTGTCTTTGAGGTTCCATTTAACATCACTTGCTTCTGTGCTGCTTTTTTTTCATGTGGTGGTGGGGTCAAGGGTTGCCAGATAGGACAGGAAGCAACAGGAAGCAACATCTGTTGTCTGACACTGACAGGGATGAATTACATGACTGATGCACATGAGGTGCATCCAAGGTTCCCAGGTCATGCAGCGCTCGCCTTGAGGTTGGCAGGGGTCAGAGCCCCTGTAGAACCTTCCCCCGCAGACTCTAGGAAGCCAGTCAAACACCGGGTGATCATTGGGGGGGGTAATTGCTAATTAAATCGACCCCTCATTCTGGATAGAGTACGCCCCTTCTCTTTTCATGCCAAACAAGAGCCCACTTCTCTTTCTGCTCTTCTTTTCTCTTTCACCAATTTCTCTTTTCCCTCTCTTTTCAGCTGCATTTATCCTGTGATTGTGACGGAGGATATTTCCTCTTGTGGGAGGAGAAACCAAGATGCCGTAGTACATAATTCCTGTTGCAAATGAACAGCAGTGCCTTATGCCTGTGAAAGGCAGGACTCCCATTCTGTACTAACTGCTTTATAAGTGGCATCCCAATGTATATAGCTTCAGAGTTTCACATTTTAAGTGGGGCTGTGTGTGTTTGTCAGATGGTCTTCAGAATGACATGCAGCCACTTAAAGGCAGCTGCCTCCAGAGTGGTGTACTATATGGCGATCTGGGTGAGCTTGTGAGCTTGTTAAAGGACAGCCTCAAGGCTGGCTTTCTCAAATTACTCCTGCATGGCAGGGGAGAGCAGAGCCAGCCGCTCTTCTGTGTGACTTTACTTAATTGCAAAAGGTGATGATGGAACCGTTCCTCCTAAATCTCAGCACTTATTGGGCACAATTTCATGGATGAGAAATACAAAAGTGCATTACACTGTATTGTGTACATAAAGTTCTGGATGTCAGTGAGGCACTGATGGAATGGTCTGGAGTAGCTTGGGCTTTTTTTTTGTTTCCTCGCAATGAGTCATGCAGGACGTCCTTATGTGCTTCTATCACTGTTTTCTCAGGGGTATCAGTGTAAAAAATTAATATCCTATAATTTCTTCCCTCCACTCCCAGCACTCTTTCAATTACAACCTTTCAATTTAAAATACTAAAGATCACTCTCCTTCATATCTCTGGCTGGGAAATGGGTGTGAATTTATGTAAAGGTCAAAATTAAATTAGAAAGAATGGGACCTGCATCCAAATGACTGTCACTTCATAAAAGTTATAGTGATATGTGATCTACATTAGGGTGGCTCTTGGATTTGGCCTATCAATTCCCATTAACAGTATGGTTATGGAGAGCACTACATGCACTTTCACAAGTCTTGAGTAACTGATATGCCATTTTCCTTATCCCTTAAGTCCTTCAAGTGTTAAAGCATGTTGAAAAAAGTGCATGTTGATAATAAAGCAACAGATAGGACTGCAGTCTTTTTGGAACAGCTGTCAAATAAAAAGGCTTGATGACAGACTGCTTTTCAGCACAAGTGCAGCTGTGAATCTGAATAGCTGGAGTGCAATGTGACACAGTCATTTCATACAGTGGATCCTGCATGTGTGTGTGTGTGTGTGTGTGTGTGTGTGTGCGTGTGTGTGTGTGTGGGGTGTTTTTCTATACTCATACAGTCCAAAATCTGTGAATTACTGTCGTCAAAGGAGAAGTCACTTGTGGGGACCGGAGGCTGCTCCCCACTATGACGCATGTCAGATTTTATGCTAATGATAGTGTGTAAGCTTAGAGCAAGTATCAGCTCTGGTTAAGTGTTAGGGTTAAGGTTAGTCAAGTAGAGGTTGTGATTATGTTCATCTGGAAATGAATATAAGTATATGTAGGAACCCAGTATGTGATGACAACAAGCATGTTTGTGTGAGTGATTTAATACATGCACAGTATTGGTGGTTGATCTACACTGTACATATGTACGTACAGTGGCTGTAACAGTACATGCCTTCTGTCAGGTGAGTTTATCGATTGATGCAACCAAGCTTCACATATTTATCAATGAGCTCCATCTCACAACATTCATTCGTATTAGATTTCATCTGTTGTCTCATCAACTATATTCCTTTGTATCTCTGTAACTGTACATATTCTAGTCAGTCTGAATACAACACATACATGCTCGTACTGGACAGTAGAGCCAGTACTGGGAATAGGGGGTGGGAAAGAAATCAGCATCAAGTGAAATCATTGTCCATCTTAGGCTAAGTATAATGTATAATGTCAAAGTGGGAGACAACCAGTGCAGCATCTGGGCCACCTCATGACATTTAGACAAACAGATTAGGTTCTCTGGATATTTTTGCCTTTCATAACACATTTGCCCACTTGACCCAAAGAAACACAGAACACCAGTCTACACCTGTAACTATGGTGAAGCAAGAATAAAAGGTGCTGTTACTAGTTCCTGGAATGTTAATGATCACGTACAGGATGCACTTTATGCAGTCTGGCAGTCACAGCAAGAATCTTTGACTTAGTTACTGCCCAGTCTGACCCAGTGACCATCTAAAAAGCCACTGTGTAGTCTGAGCTCAACATATACCATAATAACTTTGGCTAAACTTGTAAATGTGTAATTTCACAGAGCAAGAACTGTGAATTTGTCTCCCATTAATTGGGACTGCTTCATGGCCAGTATGGACAGGATGAAGGATCACAATGACCAGTCACTGTTTCAGTGTAGATGTGGCACTGCAATAAACTAGATAGCCAACCGTCTTTTTTATTAGTGAGAAAACCCACTTCTCACCATGTATTTCAGTATTTTGTGCGCATGTAGGTGTCTTAAAGTATAATGGCAGTCTCTCCGCTCTGCTCTCTCTGTCTCTCACCGATGGAGACAACACTAGGGAGCACACTTACTCCAGAAATGAGAGGAAGACAGACAGGGGGTCAGAGAGGAGGAGGTGGCTTATGGGCTGCAGGCTGTGAGAGAAGAGAGAGAGAGGCAGCAAAAATAAATGAGAGAGAGAGAGGAGCTGTGTGTGCAGCTCGATATCGGCTTTATAGGCTCGATGGAGAGCAAAGGGAAGAGAGATCAGAGGCACAGGGTGTGTGTGTGTGTGTGTGTGTGTGTGTGTGTAGAAGGGGAACCATGGTGTCAGGCTTGATTTCATTACCAGGGCTAATCAGGTCCATATACTTTAAGTGCTGCTTTAATTTGTCTAATCTCTGCAGAATATGGCTGTTGCCTTCTGGCTACATGGCTGCTTTGCTTTGAGAAGCGGTTAAAGAGCACATGGACACGCACTGACTCTGACGTGGGAAAAGAACATACTCTTCTCCTGCAGATGCTTTTTTTTATAACATAGCGGCTCCATGTACATTAACACATCAGGCTGAATTCAAATTTCCAAATTCAACCCTTATGTTACAAACATGAACAAACAGCAATGTGGAAAAAACAGAATCATATTTAAATAAAAGTCACATTTGTTTTAGTGCCCAGACCTCTTTCACTTGTTTTGAAAACATTTTGGTTGAGGTCTGGCTGAGCTGACATGTCTTCAAATATCAATCAAACCAGCATGTTTCCCCTAATTTGGAATGTAAATATACATTTGTACTATTACTGGCTGAGCCAAAAAATCTGGTCGCCTGTGTCAAGTAAAGGACACAAGCATTATTGACATGGCCCAGGTAGGTAACATTTGGTTAGTGTTGTACGTGAAGGGAAAATCTGAATCGAGAAAGAGGCGCATTTAAATGTCAGGTTTGCTGTTAACATGGAGCTGTACTGTCTGAGTGCCAGGTGGGCTTTCAAACTGAAGGAACATCACTGAAGTGGAGATTCGTTCAGCAGTTCAGTGAAGCAGCTCTGAATCTGTATATACATGTATGAGCTACGATGGTGCTGCCCGGTTGGTGACATGGAGGACTCCTGTTGCTCTGTTTGTTTATGTCTGCCCTGTTTACTGTTTGGTTCACCGGCTACTACGTTCACTGAGTGTGATTGTTAGTTTGGACTGAAGGTCACATCTGTGTGGAGTGACATGGAGAAGAGCAGAGCTGTTGCTTTTCACGTGGCTACATCTTGTTTAACCAGGCTGTACGCGCTCAGTGCAGTCATCAGCACGTCTACAGCAGGACTGAGCTCTTAGATCTGTGGGATAGTGGTGTGTTACCATCAACAAACCTGTTGAATTATATACCAGCTACTAGTGCAACTTGGAGCAGGGCTGGAAATATGGCAGGAGGGGCGGCATCAGACTGTGTGTCCGGAGAACTACTAAATTACCACTGCTGTCTATGGTACTTTGAAATCCTTGATCCCTGAGAAACAAGTTGGATGAGCTTGGTTGCACATGTTGGAGCCTGCTATGAGCACCATGAGCCTTGCTTGATGGCCTTTATGGATACAGGTTGACAGGTTCTCCCATACAGTACTGTGTATGCTCAAACAGAGATGAAAAACTCTGGTGAGACAAGGGTTTCTTAAAAACAGCTGGTGTTGTAATTTGTGACCATGGACAATATTTCCAACACAATCTGGAGCTGAGGGAATTAACTTGAGGCCATATTACCTAGCAAGGGAATTTACTTACATAGTATTTCTGTGCTGTGTACATTCCACCAACATACAATGTTTTTGCCTGGGTTTTATTGATATGTAAAGTATAGCAGGAGACATTATGGATGCCTACACAGTCAGAGCAAGGCCTCCTCTTAGCAATTCAGATCACAGTGTGCTTCAGTTGCTTCCCACCTACTGACCACTCTTTCAGTGTATAAACCAGTAACTTAATGTAAATGTGTGGTCTCATGACCACAAAGAGCAACTGAGAGGATGATTTCTTTGTACGGACTGGGACATTTTCTTTCAGGAGGCAAATAATGAAAATTGCTATGGACTCAATTAGTGCTTATTGCTTCTTCTGTGTTGGTTGAATCATATCCAAAAAAACTGTTAAGAGATACCCAAATATTAAATTCTATATCACACAAGGCATGGATTATAAGCCTACCATATTTGCTTAGGCAAATTAACTTCATAATATATATCTGCGGATGGACACCCTCAAGGACTGTTATGACTGAAGTCATAAGATAGTGGTGTAGGAAAGCTGCCTCCATCCTCAAAGATCCCACCCACTCCCAGCACGGACTGTTCACCTCCCTACCCTCTGGCTGGAGGTTCAGAAGTGTGAAATGTAGGACCACTAGACTGAAAAACTCTTTCTTTCCCTCTGCCATCAGACTCCTAAACAGCTGAGGAGTTTATTACCAGGAAATACGTGATGTACTGTTTACATTCTGTTTGCACATTTCCTTTGTATTTTGTGGCATTCATGTGGACGGCAAAGTAAGAATTTTATTGTTCAGGGAAACACGTTTCCTAACTGTGCATATGACAAATAAACACTTTGAACTTGAACTTTGATAAGATGTAATGTTTGTGACGACAGATTAATAGAGTGAAATACCGTCACTGACGTTTTAAAGCTATGCATACCAGGAGAGCGACAAGACCAGATGGAGTGTCTGCTTTTCTCTTCATATAATTTGCTGAGGAACTCACACCATCCTGGCATAGACTTTTTCAGCTTTCTATAGATACACACACAGTTCTCAGAATTCCAGTCAGAAAAATAACAGTTTTATGCCAGCAGCCTTAACTTCTGTCATGAAATCCTTAGAGAGGATCATAACAAAGATACTGCTTTAAGAGCTAGAGCCATCCCCAGATCAGAATCAATTTGCTTATACAAGAAATCACAAAACAAACAATGCAGTATGTACATCTAGAGAATCCTGATGTATATGCCAAATAGCTTGATGATAAAAACTGATTCAGTTGAAGGTGGAGCCATCTTTTTTTATTTATAATTGTTTTTATTGAACTTTTTTATGCAAAGCAGGGTAGAAGTAACAACGCATAGAAAACACAGGAGATACAGACAATAACACCAATGCATAGCACAAAAATAAAGGAGGCCAACTATAGATGATTATCCTGTTGCCAAGCCAACGACAGTAAGCCTGACTGCATCTTTGTGATGCAGAGGTGTCCAGAAAGTCCAAAAAGGGGTGCCAGGTCCTGTAAAAATGGTATGGTTTATCCTGTACAGCTGTAGAGAAATCTTCCATAGGAATAATGCTTATTACTGTTTGTATTCACTGCTGAACAGATGGAGATTTGTTGGAAGTCCACAGAACCATGATGCATTTACGGGCACAGTGTAGTAGAGTATGTAAGAGGTCATTCTTACAAAAACCAACAGGCAGCTCGTCAGTCAGACCTAGGAGACAAGTCCTTGCTCCCAATTTCAGCTGGCACTGAAATATTACACAAAGCTTAGCTATAATTGTAGCCCAAAACTGCAGAATAACAGGACAGCTCCACAGACAATGAAAAAGGGTACTAACTGCAGATTGACACTTGTTACACAGTTCTGAGAGATTTGGGTACATTCTATGTCTTTTCTCTGGGGTTATATAAAGCCTATGCAGGATTTTAAATTGTCTTTCCTAAATAGAGTTTGATGCTAATGCTAGATCGATTACATAGCTCGCTCCAGGTCTCAGCCCCTATAGTTCCCAAATCCAATTCCCACAAGCCCCTAACATTGTTGGAGTTTTCAGTGTTGAGGTTGGATAGAGCATTGTAAATGATTTAAGTGTAGTGGTTTTTATTATAAGTGATTCAACAGGGGAGACACCCAACCTCCCACTTAATTTATAAAGGATAAAATTTTTAACTTGCAAGTATTTAAAAAAAATCTCTATTACTGAGGCCGCACTTGGCTTTAGTCTGTTGAAAAGTAAGAAATGACCCCTCCTCAAACAAGTCACCACTGGTTTTGATACCTTTTTGAGCCCAACAAGAAACGCCAGCTT
>NW_018127959.1:852326-906145 GCF_001952655.1 Monopterus albus
CCCCCCCCGCACCAGTATACAGAGATAGCTATATCTCAACCTCAGTCTTTTTCTGTTCCAAATAAATGAAATAATAGAACCATGTAGTTTGGATATGACCTTTTTAGACAAAACAAGGGGCAGCATCTGAAATAAATATAAGAGGCGAGGAAGGACATTCATTTTGATCAGAAGTATGCAGCCCAGGAGAGATAGGGGGAGGCTACACAATCTGTTCAAATCACGATTAACAGTTTGAACCAGAGGAATGTAGTTTAAGTTGTACAGATCTTTTAAATTTGGAGAAATCTTTGGTCCCCTTCAGGTTTCACATATTTGGGAATAAAGAAAAGGGAGAGAAATGTTTGGATTGATAGCCCGTGACATATAGGCATGGCCTCACTCTTAGAAAAATTTATCTTATGACCTGTAATGAGTAATCAATTGTATCAGCTTGGGAATTGAGTGGGTGGCAGAGTTCAAAAAAGATCAAAACGTCGTCAGCATAGAGTGAAATTTTATGCTGAAAATTATTCAAGGAGACTCCTTCAATATTGGAGTCCTTTCTGATGGTCGTGGCTAGGGGCTCCATAGCCAGTGCAAATAACAGTGAGCTTAGGGGACAACCCTGCCTGCTTCCCCGCCCAATACTAAAATTATTTGATGTGTGTCCATTAGTAATCACTGCTGACAAGGGTGATGCATACAAAATCTGAATCCATTTAACAAAATTATTACCTAGGCCAAACTTTTGAAGCATATAAAAGAGATAGGGCCATTCTAGCCGGTCAAAGGCCTTTTCTGCATCAAGAGAAATGACCAGGGCCTCTGAACTAAACACAGATGAATGCTGAATAAGATTAATTAGATGTCTAACGTTGTGTGTGGAGTACCTTCCTCTAATGAAACCATTTTGGTCATTTTTAACAATATGGGGAGAGTACCTTTTCTAACCGTGTGGCCAGAACCTTTGCCAGTATATTCAGGCCAAGATTCAAAACAGATATGGGCCTATAAGAAGAACTGTCTTCTGGGGGCTTGCCTTTTTTCAAAACAAGAGAAATATTGGCCTTCATTAGGGAAGGAGGGAAAGCAACAGTATCAAACAAGGACTCAAACATTTCAATTAAAGGGGAGAGTAGGATTTTGCTGAACTTTTTATAAAATTCTCCACTGAACCCATCCAGGCCTGGAGCCTTGTTGTTTGGTAGCAGGTGAATATTTTTTAAAATTTAACCCTGGGTTAGTGGTTTGCACAGATCCTCCCTCTGGCTATCAGTAATTGTAGGCAGATCCAGGCCTATAAAAAATTATGCATATCTTTTCTGTGAAATGATTGGAACTGGGAGGTATATAATTGCTCATAAAATATTTTAAAAACATCATTAATTCCTGTGTTGTCATAGTTAACTAAACCTGAGGAATCTTTGATACTCGGGATATTTTGGGCAGGTGCTTTGTTTCTAAGTAAGTTGGCTAAGTAGCGATTTGGTTTGTTGGCAAATTCATACATCCACTGCTTCATGAAAAATATGGATTAAAAAAAAAATTATCGGTCTGACAAGAGTCAAAATTTTGCTCACATTCCGGGGACAGTAAGCAGTGGGAGCAGTAGGCCTAACCATGGGAATGTGAAGAGGGTCCGTCAGCCAGAGGAGGACGCTGATGGTGACATCCCAGGGCGTGGCATTTTGTCCAAGTATGCTGCTACGTCCTTTGGATGCTTAAAGACTTTATTCTCCCTGTTGCGTTTGATCCTGAGGACGACAACATCGCAAAGGGAATCCCCCTCTCTCTGAGACGTTGTTTCTCTGAGGTGAATTCCTGTTGCTTTCTTACGACTGCGACAGAGAAATCCTCAAATATCATGATTGTAGTGTTGTTGTAACTCAGTGACTGCTTCTTTCTGGCAGCCTGCATGATCCCGACTTTATCCTGAAAGTTGTGTAGCTTTATGATAACAGCGCAGGGTCGTTGTCCTGGATGAGGGCGGCGAGCAAGTATGTGATGGCAGCGGTCAGTTTTCACAGCACCTCCTTTAAAACTTGAGTCGATGTCAACCAATTCAGGGAGTCAGGACTTAAAGAAAGACAACAAGTTTGTGCCCTCGCTGCCCTCAGGAAGCCCGACAATACGCATATTACAACGTCAACTTCTGTTCTCGAGGTCATCAATCTTTTCCAGGGCAGCTTCCAGTTTGCCTTTAACTTCGGCGAGTCTAGCATTGTGAATCACTGTAGAGTCCTCCTGTGCTGATAAGCACCCCTCGGCTTCATTAATTCAAGTGTCTAGTGCGTCAACTTTAGACAAGCAGGTCTCCAACTTCTGTAAAAACGGATCGATCTTTTGGTCTAATGAAGCCTGCACCACCTTAAGTACCTCTGCGGTTATTCTCTCCACCAACTTGTCGGCGTCCACCTGCCTGAAAGGTGTAGATGGAGCACCTGCCATTTTACCGTGGTCGCCACTGGATGGTCGGTTTTCCCCTGGCTTGCCTGACTTCGTGACAACGTTAAGCTTTTTCTCAGTGCTGGGCATCCTTAACGCTTAAGTGTTGAAAAAAAAACATTTATCTTGATGTGGTTTTCTGCCAAAAAATAACTGAAATGGATACCGAGCTGTGGGAGCGCTAGTAGAAAGCTGTTATTCCGCCATTAGCATCACGAACTGACCATTTTAGTGTCAGGAGTTACAAAAAGCCTGGATAATGATGGATGCAAAGCTTATGAAGGAGTGTAATGTGAATCCAAATCAGTCAAATAGCTAAATCTTATACTGAGTGCACTGGTTCAACTGGGAGCTACTGCAACTGCTTCACGTGAGGGGGTGGAGGTGCCAACTGGGGAGGTGACACTAAAATGTATTGAAGTACGAAGTAGGAGAAAAGTACAGATACTTCTAATTTAGCTTTACAGTTTTTGAGTAAATATACAGGGTAATATAAATATTACACAACAATAAATATTTAAGTACAGTACATGTGGTTCTAATAATTTGAAGTAATCTTTAACAAAGAAACATATAATATTGTTTTTTTATGTTCACTGATTTCCCATGGTTTCAGTTGTCACCTTCGTGCAGTGATGTAGACATTTACTTTAAGGTGTGGTTGTACACTGTGACATCAGCGATGGGCGTGGCCAGGGGAGCAACAGGTCTTAGCGTTCTCACACAGGGTAATGAAACACTGCTTTTCAACCACGTGTTACGTTTCTCATCGTAAAGAATTCAACACTATGACATATTATTTTGGTTTATGATTTATTCAACTAGCTAAGTTCCTAAATGTTTTTCAAAGCATATTATTGTATTATACGAAAAGATCATTAAAAACAAACTATGGATTTAACAAAAATAAGCAAAAATTCCAA
Organism: Monopterus albus; assembly: GCF_001952655.1. Lineage (NCBI taxonomy): Eukaryota > Metazoa > Chordata > Actinopteri > Synbranchiformes > Synbranchidae > Monopterus > Monopterus albus. Next base: position 855,677 of record NW_018127959.1, read on the forward strand.
GTGTTTTTCTACAGTAGGACTTGTTGAAATGTGCCTTTGACATGATTGGTATGTGTTACACCAAAGACAGTCAGTGTCCTTTTCTGATATTGTTGTTTCTTGTGGGCACTCTCAACCCATAAAAATGACTTTCAGCTATCTGCTATCTCACAGAGACAGCAATTAATTTGAATGGTGAATGGAATCAAATGAACGTGACAGGGAAATATGCAAAGATGGGAAAGAAATAATAGTATTCACTCTTAACTTTGGCAGTATATGAAACAAAGTTGTTGATAGATGGTAAGAAAACACAACATCATGATGAGTTGTCTTTTCTTCTCTTTAGTTTTACACTGCCCCCTGTTTGCATGATGTCATGAAGCTCAGACAGGGAGTAACTGAACTACAACATAGTCTATCTCTTCTGGACGGGGGCCACCTTGTCATTGTGCGTACAGCACTGGCCTGATCCCTACAGCTTTACATCACAGCTCTCTATCACCATTGACCCCTAACCATATGATTTTTCCTCTTCCAATGGCCTTAGAGAATTGCGTCACCACCACCACAGTGTTTGTTATTGCTTTTGGAATGCATCCTCCACTAGCGTGATGCAAGGGATTATGCCGTTACCCTTGACATTCCCTCTGGTGGTATGCTCCCCCGATTCGGTTCGTCTACCACGAAGCATGTCACACTTAAAAATGTTGAAGCATAAACATATATTATCATACTGTGAGAGACGTAACAGCCACCACTGGTCGTAGCAGGGTATGACTTGCTCTTTTCCCCTATGATACACCTGTACACTGGATGCTTTAATATTCAAAATTGTGGCCTACAAATAAAAAGCAAACCTATACAACAAATATTTGAGCAGTACAGACATGAGCCATCAGTTAAACCACCCTTCAGCTCCTGGCTGTCCTCTATTTCAAGTGCCGAGAAAGAAGAAAAAAAATCCTCAAATTGAAACCTCTGCCACTCCTGATAAGTCCCTTTCTAGAGGAGGGTAATTCACAACCAGGGTCTCACAGAGATGGATTTACAGCTGACTCTGAGATTTGGATCATGATTATACTTGTAATACTGGCTTCACCATCTGATCATGTCAGGTCAAATTATGTGAGGGTGTGAAAAAATGGGATCGGGGAATGCTAACATTTTTCAGTCAGATATAGAAAAACACACATGCGCGTGCAAGTATTCAGAAGGCATGGCATCATTAATAACTGACACATCATATATTTTAAAGGATAAAACAGCATGTGATTACATTGCTGATTATGAGTGGACTTTAAAGCTGCACTAGTAATATTTTTATACTGACAGTGAATCCCAGGACTCTGTGTATGTGGAAGGGGCTGCTCAGATTGATAAAGGCACAGCAAACTATCTCCTGACTCTGCTGTTCCACTTTGTTCTACAGAGCACTTTTATGTTTTTCAGCACAGTTTGATTTTCCTGTCCACAACTTTACTGTGATTGCTGTCATAATGTTGATTCAAAGATGAAACAGGCAGCTGTTTAAGCAAAAAAGCTAAAAAAATAAAATATACTATTTGTTACCTCCCTAGTGCAAATACTAGAACATTTAACAGCCAAGTGTTTCCATAAGGACTTGGTGGAGACCAAAACAGTGAATATTACACTAACTTCCATTTAGTAATCACAGCCACAATTCCAAATGAATGTTGCTTCATATTTACTGGATGTGTAAATAAGCAAACCAACTTAGAAAGTGAAGACTATGTTGTGTTTACAGCTCATCTCAGCTGCCACCAAGTGGCCAAACACTATCGTGCTTTAATCAGTGCACAAGTGCATCCCAGTGAAAACTCAGTTAACAGGTGGTTTTCACTCTGAATTTCAGGTTTCATGCTTCTACAACACAACAAAGTCCGTATCAGCAGGTTTCAAGCTTCTACAACACAACAAAGTCCGTATCTGCTCTTAGAGAAAGATGTCTGCTTATAAAACCTTTATGTATGACCACAGTAGTTTGCTTTGTTTGACTGATGATTGACAGTAATGCAAAGTTCAGCTCCAGCCACTCGGAATTTCTGCTCCCAGGTGAAAACCAGTTGGCTGCCAGCTAAATTCCAGTCAGTTCCCAGCTGGTTTCCAGCTTGTTCTAGTTGTACTTATTAGATTTTGATGATCAAAGGTCACTGTAACATCATGTCCATCCCATTCTCATGAACATAATACGTTTAAAAATAATGTACTGAAGAAGTATAAGGACAGTGTAACATGTCCTTGTTCTGATTAGTTAGGGAGAGCACTTGTTATAATAAAATAAAAGGGGGGGGGGCTGTACTACTAGTTAGCTTCAGCCTACTCCTTTTATTTAAGGGTTAGAGCACTTGTTATAATAAATATTACATGAATGTTCAATTTATGTATGGATCAAAATAAAGGACAAGAAGAAACGCCATATGATATTTTCCTTGTATTTCTATTGTATTATAGTATAAAAGTGTTAACTATAACAGATCTGGACCTCAGTGGTGAATCAGAGTGAAGTATTTTTGAATGAACGAGCAAAACACTAAGATAACCCAGACAAAGCATATGGTTTACTATTGAACACATGTATGCATTATGTCTTTAATTTGTACCCACAGAGAGATAACAGGGATGTTAATGAAACAGATGAAACCATAATGTTTTCAGCTTCAGAAGACATCAGTTATTTATAGAAACATATTGCAGATAAATTGAGACATTAATGAAGCTGAGCAATCCCTGAAGGTACGTGATTATGTAAGTTTATTTGTTTGGCTTTGCTAATGATCTAAAGCTAGTGATGCTCTCTGGTAAAGCCAGGAACATTAGATAATCACTGAAATCAAAATAATGTATCCCTGTGTGAACCATATAAAGCATGGCCAGTGGAACACATTGGAACTGGATGAGTTGTAATTACAGTTTAGTTGTGTTTGTTTGTGTGTGTGTGGCCTTGATTTTATATACTCGTAGAGATGGAAAACCGCGGGCATACTAGCTTTGTGGGGGTCCGACGTCACTTGTGGGGACCAAAGGCTGGTCCCCATGACATAGTTCACGGAATCTTACCAAAAGGACGTGGTGTAAATGTAGAGCAAGTGTCGGTTTTGGTTAAAGTCAAGTTAGGGCCGTTATGGTAAAGGTTAAGGTAAGCCTCCTAGAAATGAATGCAAGTCTATGGATGGACCTGGTAACACACACAAGGATGTCTGTATGTGTGTGTGCATACCTGGTATTACTCACATTATGGACACTAAAACCTGTTTACAAACTCTTGCCTTCCTCATGGGGACCAGATGCTGATGAATTTCAGAGGGCAAGTCTCCAGGAAATGAATGGTGATGCTTAAGCCTTGTTTCTGGGCTTATTTACAGCTGCATTAGCAATTTTTGGCAACTGACAGGAAGCCGAACTAGGTGCAAATGCAGCGCTAACATAAAGAAAAATATGTCTTTTGAGAAACTCCTTAGAAAATTACCAGTCTCTTAAGCTGCTAGGGTTCTGGGTTTTAACTGCATTTACTCTGTTTTTAATTTTCCACTTTCTGCTGTGGGCATTTTCTCTGCACACACACCCTCAGCTCCCATTCAGTGAGTGCCATCTTTTTCCTGAAGTGACCTCAAAATTATCAGAACATATTGCCAGTAGTCTAATTACATCTACACATTCTTCATTTGACAGGCTTGTAAATGCATTTAATAACAGATTGGCTACAGTCTTTGACACAGTTGCTTCAGTTAGAGGAGATGAGCATACCATGGAAAAATCACAGCACAGTCACATTAATGAGAAACTGGCAGATCCCAGAGTGTTGATGGCACAAAACTGAACTTCATGTGCACCAAGGAATCTTTTTAGATTTATGATAAACCGTCCTTGCTGCTAGGCAATGTTAAGTATGGCTTATAAACACCTCCCCAGCACAATTTAACACAGTTGATCATTTTGTTTTTCCTACTACAAATAAGAGCAACCAACTTGTCGCCTCTAAATGCAAGAAATGCAAGGCTGACTGAATTAGAAGCACAGCTCTGTACCATGAAAAACAGCCCAGCTAGCTATGCTCATGTAGCCGCTAAGGGGCCTCCTAGACGTAGCTTAGCCCAAGCTAGCCGCCGGGATCACAGCCAGCTGGCTGGGTGACAGTTTGCAAAAGCCATAGTACAAAACAAACACCCATGGTTCATCACCTGCCTGTTCACATTTCAAATCGATTTTCCCCACTCAGCGACACACCCGCTGAGAAAACAGCTCTGGTAATTGGAGACTCCATAGTCAGAAACGTGAAGCTAGAGACACCGGCGGCCATAATCAAATGTTTTCCTGGGGCCAGAGCGGGCGACATTGAATCCTATTTGAAGCTGCTGACTAAGGATAAGCGGAAATAACTGGCTGTCTAGGTGGTGCCCAGAAAATAACGTGGGCTTCATAGACAACTGGAAAACATTTTGGGGAAAACCTGGTCTGATTAGTAGAGACGGCATCCATCCCCTTCATCCACTGGATGACCTGTAAATTCTTCTACACCCAAAAACAAAATTGAAGTTATTGTACCTGGGCCTGAAAATCTTTTATATAATAAGGGCTTGCAAAATTTAGGAAACAAAAGGAAACAGTAATGGAGTGCTGCTTATCTACAAGGCAACACAACCCAAGAAAATAAGTGAATAACAGTCCTCTTCATTCTTAGTACTGCATTTCATGTTTTCTTTTGTTTCCTGGAAGAAGAATCTATTTAAATGTATGTCTACAGCAAGCAGGCTGACCTTTACAGGAACTTGTTCTTTCATGTTTATCAAGTCAAACAAAATGCCAGCCAGTAACCCAGAAAACACTTTTATTTTCTTGATAACACAAGCAACTTCAGAAAGCACAGGTCAAGTAATAGCTCAAGATCAAATTTTCATGATTACTACTAAGAAATTGGGCCATCGCAGCAGGAAATAGTGCAATGTACAAGATTAAGAAACAAAAAACATCTACACACGTTACTTTCATGTGCTTCACACCTACACACACACTGACTCACATCTCTGTATGTAGACAGCTCAGTATTCATGACAGCCCACAGATAAAGTGTGAGAGTGTCTTCATATTAACATGTATAAACTCAAACAATGCTTAGCCATGTATACTCTGTGACCGCACTGTTGGCGGTGCATCTGAAGGTTTCTTCACACTAAGTGCTGATGGGATACACCACTAGCTGCAACGTGCCATCCCCAGAGTCCCTTAACTCCTGACTTTATTTAAACACCTCGACTGATACTAGAGGCTCTCAGAGACCATTGTTAGGCACATGTACTATGACTCAGTTCAGCGTTTTAACATGCTGACTTTTCTAATTAGCACTTAAAACTATTTATAGCTGAAGCTGATGCCAGTGTCATTAGTTATGCAGGTGTTTTAAACCAAACTGAGATAATGATTGACCTGATGATGGCAGTTATTACAAGTCGTCCTTTGGGGCTTATGAATATCTGTGACAAATTTCACAGAGATGCCACCAATAGTTGAGATATTTCAGTCTAGACCAAAGTAGTAGTTTGACTGACAAATAAGCCAATACTTCAGTCTTTAGAGCTACAGTCATACAGTATGTGGCTAAAATGTAGTGGTGGAAAGTACATTTACTCAAGTACTGTCCTTAAGTACAGTTTTGAGGTGTCTGTACTTTGAGTATTTTTATTTTGCGCTACTTTATGATTACACTACTATATTTTAGAGGCAAATATTGTACTTTTTACTCAACTTCATTTATTTTATAGCTTCAGTTAAACTTACATTTCAGAATCAGATAATACAAAAACTACAGTAAAATCCTAAGACTTTGTTTATTTATTTCTTGTGGAAAAAGCTACCCAGGAGTGATTCCAATTATAACCATATCAGCTAGTAAAAACTAGCTTCACCTTTACCAACATCATTAAATGTGATGGACACAATAATGCAGATACTCTAATTATAATCCAGTAATATACACAATCAATTCTGATGAGTAACGTTTACTTTAAAAGATCAAGAAAACAAATTGCCTTGAAAAAATTAACTGTGTCAAGTTGTGTAAAATGATTATGTTCAGAATGAACATTTGAGTAAGCTATACTTTGTGAGTTGAGTTGTGAGTACCTAATGTATCTTAGTACAATATACATTTAACAAGTTCCCTTTACTTAAAAAAACACTTAAAAAGAACTTGCTTATCATAAGTGTGCAATACCAAACTGGCAGGTCTACTTATTTATTCAGTCAGTACAAAAACAGCATGCACGGCTGCCCGCAGTGGCTTCCTGTCATTGTAAGTAGGGGGTAGGGACAGAATTCAAGGCTAACCTTTATCAAGGTTTGCACTGTTTTCATAATTATAAAAAGAAACAACCATGATGTAATTTGATGTGTAATACAGACACACAGAAGTTTTCCTCCATGAATGAGCTCTTCTAAATTTAAAAAATAGTGTTAACTCTCACAGTGCATGTTGGGAAGATCACCTTTTCCAACCCCAAAGTACCGGTAACTTATTTAAAATGAATACTGATAACAGGCTAAAAAAAGTTAAGCCCACTCATTATTCTGCAGTGAAGTCCACGTTGATTGCAGGACCTTTACTTGGAACAGTGTATTTTTACAATGTTGTATCGCTCCTTTTACTTAAGTAAACAGTCTGGGTACTTCTTCCAACATAGCGAAAATGTTACTTAGATCTTTGCATCCATTGAAGGCCACTGCACCTCAAAGTGCTCAGCAACATAATAACAGTGATTCCATAGAGGTTTCATTGTGTAAATACAGCAAACTTAAGTTGGTATCTGCTTGGTCTTTCTTCATAAACGTCAAATTGCTGCCATGCAGATACAGACTCCTGCCTAACATGGCCTATATAAGCACTTACCCACTTTTCTGTTTCCTCACTGAGTCAGTCTGTGGTGCCCCTGCGATGGGCTGTAGGCTCTCACAGTGTGATTTTACATGCCAGAACAGATGGCTACTGGCGGACTTGAGCATGACAGCTAGTCACTCTTTACGCTGTATCTTGTTCCATTCATGCCTCAGTGATCATGGATGCCTGCAGCATCTTATGAGCTAATCATCAGAGCAAAACACTGGGCAGTGATCTAATTGAACCTGTTGTTGGGCAACGAGAGCTTAAAGGCAACTAAGAAAGATGGTGACTGGGAGGGGAATGCATGGCTTGTGCATATCTTGGGGGAAGATAGTGGCAACATCTGTTCACTTCCTCACTATCACGGTGTACTGTGTTCATGTGCCACCAACAAATAGCAGAGAATTGCTACCTAATGTTGATAAAGAGTGATACTAAGCTTTATGGCTTTTGTAAGGCTCTTATCCTATAGAACATGCCTCATGCTAAAGGAAACAACAGACAAATTCAGCAGTGTGAGTACATTTCAGGGCATTTCTGATCTATTATTCACATTCACACCTTGTTAGCTGTTGGTCAGAAGTTAACCGATACATGTTGGTGAAGCGGAGGTAAAATGAATAAGTCCACAGTGGCTGCTGCATAATCTGTGTCCTTGCCCTCTAAGAACAAGGAGACATCCAGCTCACTCCCTCCCTTCTGTCTGATCTCTTAATAACAATGAAGCAGGCCTGCAAGAATTCAAGCAATTTTCTAAATTGATTTTTCTCCTCGGACAATTTACGTTGCTGTTAGAGCATTATTCATAATCTTGCAGGGGATTTAACACAAGACTATCTGTGGAAGTTTGTTCAGTGTGAACTGCTTACTCAGTCTAGTCAATAACAAAGCTTATATCCAGTACCTCAGCATTTTTTCCAAATATGTATCGCAACACAGCCTTCATTTTGTTGAGTATGCTCTGAAATCATGTGGCATGTCTACAGAAACATGACCTAAACTGTGAAGTCAGGTTTTGAAGTTGAGCTTGAACATATGTATTAGAGGCAAATGACTTTATCCATCCCTACTGTATGATGCACATGCATCGCCAGAATATCCCCTCCACCAGGTGATAGAATGTATGTGTGTGTGCTATTGCACCGGATGGTAACAATACAAGGTAGTTTGTCTGATATGTGTTCAGAAGCTTGCTGCCCAAACATGAAGACAAACAGGGTGCAGTAGGGACAGGCTGGCGGGTTGCTGTCAGCTGGCCTGCTCGACACGCTCTGATCTCGCCAGAGAGATTGCCAGAGATGAGAGAAAGAGGGGGAACAATGATGAGTAGGGAGGCAAGAGGTGTGAGCTGGCAAAAGAATGAGAGGAAAGAGAGTGACTGCATGAAGAAAGAGACCAGGGGAACCTGAGAGAGGTGGAGAGGGGTTTACAATAGGGTTAGAGGAAAGACAGAATCGGTCCCAGACACAAGGAGAGACAAAATTACAGCTCACATTCTGTAACATCATTGTGTCTATAGAAGCATACTTCCTGAAGCCTATGACCGATAAGGCTTCACTGATTTCATTTATATATATATATACAGTATATGTATGATCTGGTTGGGAGGTATTTGGATGTGGCCGTCAGTAGGTGACTGGAACAACAGCCCTAACACCAGGCTCAGTTCAATATACAGTATGTTCTCTGAGTTGTCACTAACTCTACAGGATTTTGTGCTTGTTCTGGCTCCATAAACATGTTTATTGAATTCCAGTGGTGAGCAGAAAATTGTTTTTCTTCTCATCATGCTTGCCAAACTCCAGACACAGGAAATAAAAACAAAAAAGAAACAGAAGAGAAACTTCCAGAGACTGTATGGAGCTTACAGTCTCCACTGGCTGAATGGCTTTCCTTAGAAATGCTATGTTTTGGCTCTGGTTAGCTAGGTGTAATTAGGGTTAAATCCCAGGCTGTCAGTCAGTTGGTCATTTATGGCCACTAAAGGGACCATCTCCGGGACTGAGGAGCACAGGTCTGCCACTCCAATCAGCTTTATGATGCTGGGGCCTGACAGATAAGCTGGGGCCAGGCTGAGGCAAATAATGTGTCTGATTTGTTCTTTCAATGAGCCAGTCAGCGAGGGATGGAGGATGCAGTGTCACAAGGTTATGAAAATACCCTCTTGCCTATTGTTAAAGAGCAGGATTGGTTGATTTTGAAATAAATGTTATGGCTAATCCTGGGAATTCAAATGCCAATAGGAAGTAACTACTGTATTTATTAGAGCTATTTACATCCATGTTCAAAAGTGTTTTCAGAATCACCTACTGCAGGGTGGACCCTGGACAGCTGTTAGCCCTACTTATCTAGTTCCACCAGTCCCACTAGTAGTTACCAGTTATGCCAGAAAGCCCAGTCACCTAGAGCAGCTTTAAAGCATTCTCGAATCCTATTCTCACCTAAAGCAAAGAGCGGATACTTCCCGCCATGACCTGGCCTTATATCGCATTATAACTGCTCAGGTTAAGATACAGCGGCTGGCCCAGGGGGATTATTTGGGAATCAGTTTTCATCAGAAACCCAGGCCCACTCAGATCTCCAACCACCATCGCTGTATAGTTTCACCTACAATTAATTTCTGTAGCTACCCCTCTGACTCAGTTGTGGCACCTGACCTGTCAGGGCAGGATTAGGCTGGTTTGTTTTGAATTAAGATGAGTGACTGTTATATTGTGTAAATGTACTGTTTTTATTTTTTATAGATGTTGTAGTATTCTGTTCAGGCTTTATTTGCATTTGAGTGCATGCCAGTGACATTTTATCAGAATAGTTCACATTTTGATCTGAAAGCTCTTTTATTTCAGATCAGCAAGGAAAAAAATCACTCACTTTTAAACAGGTTTCTACTTAACACTGACATCCAAAACACAAGGTTTTGCCCTAAGATCTCATCATCTCTGTTCGCACAGTAACACAGCCCTGTCTGCACACCTCAAAGGGGAGAAACACAGGGACCTGATAATCTGCTTCTCTCATTCTGAACCTTTTCAAGTACTCTGCCTCAGGATCTACTGCAAAATGGTCAGAGCAGATATGACAGGCTGAGGAGAAGGTAGCCAGTGGCTTTTCCTCTAATGATGGCTTTAGTACCAGCTTAAACAACCAGCATCTTCATCTAGTCCTTACACTGATGCTAAGGATCCGATTCATCAGCAGCACCACAAGTTAATTAGGAAGATGTCGTGTTCCTGTCCTCCAGCAGACAACAGCCTGGCCCACCCTCTGCAACATAATATTGCTAACCAGTCACAATGGCTGACCTCATTAATTTCTCCAGATGTCCGCTGCCGTCAGCTCCAGGTTGCCACAGACCACAGCGTGCGTTTTCACACTTTTTTTCCCCTCATCAGGACCAGAGGTAGCAACAGAAAAAAAAAGTGGAAACTTGTGATATGTGACCCAAGTGTCACATCCAAAGTGGCTTTTTCCTCCTGCCATGATTCACTGTCTGCACATGTGAACGTCTGTTGCTGTGCTGTAACTAACACATTGTATGTGAACTGTAATAAAACAATGATATTGTGAGTAACAGCAGGTCTACACACATAGCGTAGTGCGAGCAGCATGTTAAAGCACTGTGTGTTCACACTGGAGGCCTTCAAGCGTAGTATTAAGTTGTCATATTAAAAAAGACATTTTTACTAAGCTAATGTGGTTTGAGGTTTGCATGGCTACAGTTGCTAACAAAGTAAGCATATAAAACTAAGACTAGGAGAAATGTTTGGAATTTATACAAAACTATTCAAATCAACCAACTCATACGTCTTTAAGAAGTATTATTATGATAATAACCTGTTTTCCCACTTTTGTCAAATTACCTCAGATGATCCTATTAACAAGTATATCTTACTCCTCTGCGCCAAAGAGCAACTAATGTCTAAAAATGACAAAGATTGTAAACTATAATTAACACACACTGACAAAGGAGATCAGGGAAGCAAAGAGAAGCTGCTCTGAAAGCTGAAAAACCAGTTTTTAGCCAACAACCCTGCTAGTGTATGGAGCATCACTGGCTACAGGACTCCTAACTCCTATTCTCCCATTCTTTGTCCTACTGATTGCACATTTCTTGATTGTACATTTTCCCTATTTGAATACACAAAGTTTTATAAATGTTTTTACATTGACAGCCTATGTAGCAGAGTCAAATTGCTTGCCGGTCTAAACATACTTGGCCTGTATAGACTCTGATTGTGATGAACTGTCTCGTAACATGCTCATGCATTGCCATGAGAACACACAGTAGTTTGTTTTGAGTCAGTTCCACATACATATACTGTACTGCTACTATATATACACACTAGAACACCAAATACATACTGATCTGCACCTGAAAATAATCCCAAACAAATCCCCATTTACTCTTGTTTGAGTAGCATCAGTGCCCAGCTTTTTAAAACTACTTTAAGTGTGTAGGGGATGACAGGGCTAACTCTCTCTTTGACTGGACAACTGTGGAAATGATTCAAGCATCCGTTTTCACACCAAAAGGTTTATTATGGAGGTGTGCAGTGCAGACTGCAGCAGAATGAAGGAAACCTGAGTTGTTTGTTCACTGATAGAGGACCTAAGGAGTCATTGGCGTGTGTAAGACTCACCTTGGATAGCATCTGCTCACCATGTACAGCTCATAAGGTGGATCTTTTGTCCCATGGCCCCAGCCTGCCCCAATGAAAAGGCAGCCCGGCAGTGCCGTGCAAATGAGTAATGTAATTCAATCTGGACAGCACAATGGCTTTTATGTCTGGAAGCGGACAGTGAACACATCTGCAGGTTCTATCTCTGTGTAGGCTGGTGTAATTTGTTGGTCATTACCGGCTTGGCTTTTATCTGTGGGTTCTGTTCGAGTGTTTCTGACAGCTTCAGCCTCTGTGTTAATAGACTGTTCCCCAGATGCTGCTCTGATGCTGTGACTCGGTTCAGAAGGTGACTGTCCACTCTATCCCACTGGGACCTATGGAGTGAAAATAAATAAAACAGGCATCATTCACCAATTATTCCTAAGAACACATTTCTTCTTAAAGGACACATGTTATGTAAAATTCACTTTTAGAGCATTTTCTGACATTCACATGGGTCTCTGGTGTTTGTAGAGACACAAAACATGAGAAGAGAGCAGTCCTAGCTTTTTCGCACTTGTAAAAACCCCTGCTCGAACACACTGTTCAGATTTACAAAATGACACAGCAGTTCATTTCACAGATTCTCCTCCCACTCAGATCCATGGCACAACTCAGAGGAAAGCAGATTCTGCTCGGTTGTTGGTTGCACAAACAAGCACAAAAGTCTCTACCTACATCCATGCTCAGAGCCAGCGAAGACACAGTGGATATCATATATTTATAGTGGAAATGTTCCTGAAGCTATCCCTAAAATGTTGCATGTTAGGTGCTAATCATTTCATGTCAGAGTGCTTTCTCAACAAGGGTCAGTAACTTATAATACTGGATTTAACATACTTCCAGACTGAAGTTCACGAGTGGATCTGCTCCAACTATCCGTGAGTCTACCTCACATCCTGTGTTGCTATTTTAAACTTATTTTACTGCTTGTGTATGATTTTAGCCTGAGAGGAGCTTGATAGCTAAAGGCTCTGCCTCCCATTCTACTTCTGTGGACTCTAGGAACCACAAGTAAACCTGCACTCTGAGAGCGAAGTGCTCTGTTAGGATGATAAGGCTCTACAAGGTCTTTAAGATACAATGGAGCCTTGTCATTAAGGGCTTTGTATGTTAGGAGAAGGATTTTAAATTCTATTCTGAATTTTACAGGAAGCCAGTGGAGAGAAGCTAATATGGGAGAGATATGATCTCTCTTGCTAGTTCCTGTCAGTACTCTGGCTGCAGCATTTTGGATTAACTGGAGGCTTTTTAGGAAACTACTGGGACCCAGTCACAACGGTTTATGGCTTGCTAGTTGCTCTGAATGGCTAAATGTCCAATATTTACCTAACTATCCTTTTAATCACTGGTGATGCTTTTTCTCAGAGTGTGCCAGGGTAAATTCATAAGCAGGTAGGCAGGCTTTTATCTGGCAGTATTAAACATGCCTGCATCGATAGCTTAACATTACAGATAGACAATTAGTTATTAGACACTGTGAACCTATGTTAATTACACTGTCCAGAGATACATGAGAGACCAACATAAGCTACATTTTATTCAATGGTACAGTATATGGCTAACACATAACCAAAACCAAACACAATTACAAGAAAAACCAAACGTAAACTTTTCATTTACAATCTGTTTTGTAGTCATTCAAGCAAAGGTGAAAGAACCCATTTTACAGGAGACCCTCCTAGTAAAGTGTTATACTCTACTTTGGCTCATTAAAAAAATAGACTTCAATGCAACCAGTAAAAGTGATATGGAAGTAAGTGCTGTCATGATGCCAGGACCTTGTAATCTACTCTGCAAGCAGAGCATGAATGGCTCAAAGCAGCACTTCCGAGAGCTGGCTATGGGTCTAAAATGAGCCGCTTCTGTAATTCAAAGAGTAGTTAAGGTTTAGAAATTCTGTCAGTCAGCAGGGTAGAAACTGAGCTGAGGGTGTAACTTTCTATTATGCAGCAAACTGAAACTATGTTGAAATCTGGTAGAAAGTACAGCCATAGGTCATAGATCTGTCACCGGTAATGAATCACAGGGTGCTGCAAAAGCTTGCTTTAAGGGGTCTCGGGGCAGTAATGGAAACATGCATGTCTATGCACCATAGATAAAAATATCTCAGAAAAAAATGAACTCTAATAATATACAGATTATACAATATACAAGACGGGATGCAGGCCAAACAAATCTACTTTTAAAATGCCTACTTTGTAATTTAGTGGTTATCAGATTCATCACCATCACAGACTTATCTTCTGTTTACACATAATAATCATTAGATTTCATTTGCTACCACAGTAAAACTATAGTCATAAAAGCACAGATCTTGCAACATTCCTGTGCAACAGCTCTGGGAGCAGTGACAAGCAAGTATGATGGATGTTTCACCCTGTTTATGCTGGCCGCTTTCACAGAGGCATTTTCTATTTGTAGAGCAATCTTCTGAAACTGTCTGTCACAGATATCGGCAACAAAATAGAAATAAAGTAAAAAAACCGGGGAAAGAAAAGTTTTGAATAAGGTGAAGTTCAACAGCAACACATACCCAAGAGACACGCTCATTTTATCTGTACTGACAGGTGTAAGACGATATGACACTCAGGTTTCATATCCTCTTACAAAGACAGCAGACAGAATTAGAATAGAAATGTTACTGCTATATTCTAACATCATTGTGCATTTTTATCGAGATGTTAATGCTTTCATTTGTTTTAAAATGTACATTTTAAAGTGCTTGTTCTCAGGTTCAGTAATTTAGTATTGCATTTTCATAAAGTTTGAGGGGCTTGTGTGGAATAATAATAAATAAAAATGTGTACTGTCAAATGATTATATTTAATCATGATTAATCTCATGCTTGTCCATAGTCATCTTGTGATTAATCACCCTTTTTATGTTCTAACCAGGGGTGGAAAGTAACTAAGTACATCCACTCAGTTACTGTACTTATGTACAACTTGGAGGTACCTGTACTTTACTTGAGTATTTTCATTTTCTATTACTTCGCTAAATTTTAGAGTCAAATATTGTACTTTTTACTCCACTACATTTACTTTATAACTTTAGTTACTAATTACTTTTCAGAACCAGATTAATACAAAAAATACAGTATAATTATAAGACGTCATTGGTGGAAAAGTCACAAGCAGTAATCAATCAATCAATCAAAATGTATTTGTATAGCACTTTGAAAACAAGGTCTGGTCGACCAAAGTACTTTACATTACAGTAATTTAAATTGAATTAGCTAGTTAGTGTGAAACCTGAGTAGATCTTATGATTATGTATGTATTTATAAAGACCAGCAGCAGAGTTCTACATGCTGACATGGCTCCCAAAACCAGATCAGCACTGTGAAAAACAAATTAACATTTTTAATAACTTATAAAGGTCAGTGAAAAATCAACACTCACTTTGGTCCATGGCCCGGGAACAAGTGCTCAGAACAATCTATTTTTATTAAATCATTTTAATTTATTAAAATTACCAGCAGCTACTAGTTTGAGCTTGTATCTTATATAGTATCAGTTGATCTAACAATCATATATATTTATATATTGTGATAATAGTTTTTCTACAAATAAAATTGGGTCCTGTTAAAACTCCTTAAAATGAAACAAATCCACTTCTTCTGCTTGACTGAAAAATCCAGATTCTATGCATATGTTGTCTCCTGTATGACTAAAAACCTCACACGGTCTGTGTGACCTGGATGCTTTTCCACTTTCAAAGCTTCCACACTGTAAATATACGTCAGCAAATCATACTAATAGAAGGACTAAAGATGCCAAAACTGGGTCCATGGCGCTGTAGCTAATCTCCCTGGATGTAGATGAAAGAGAATAATAGATGACAGATTGTTAGAATGGTGGATAAAGAGCCTTGATCAACTTCCAAACAAATTCAGCCTGACCTGCAGGCACAGGGTGCAACAGTGTCAGCTCGCACTGTCCATCGCCATCTGAATGACAAGGGACACTTTGGTAGGAGACCCAGGGGACCCACTGCTGACACAGGAATATAAAAACGCCAGACTGGAGTTTGCCAATACTGACCTGATCTTTTTGGTTGAGCACATCATTCTACTATTTTCAGAAAACAAATTATATAAAAATTGTTTTTGTCTCTTCACATATTTTCTTGTTGTCATACAAAAATATAGTGAGAGCCACTGTACTCAAATCAGACTCGTGTGTTCAACATACAGTATTTGGCCAATAAAACAGATTCTGATAAACTTTTGAACATTCTATGATTAATTCTACTGATCTCGATTTGCTGTTTTCAGAGGATTGAGAAAGTAGAATGAGCTCAGCTGGAAGGAGCTGTGACATGAAACACAGCAGAGATTGCAGTTTTAGATGGCTGGCTTCTCGCTGGATGTTGAATCAGTTATTGACCTGCCAATATATTCAGCACACCCTGTAAGAGAACTGTTACGCTCAATCAGACCATAGCCAAAGGCAAGATGAGGTGCTTGTAAAGAATAATTGCTACATAGAGTATTGGAGTTTGTCAAAACCTGCCTGAGGAAGCCACCGTCCATCTGGGAGAACGTCCTGTGGACAGATGAGACTAAAATAGAGCTTTTTAGAGCTGATAGACCTGGAGCAGCTGGCAAAAGAAGAGTGGTCCAAAACTCCAGTAGAGAGGTGCAAGAGACCCACTGATGGTCACAGGAAGTGACTGATTCTAGTTATTTTGTCCAAAGGGTGTGCTACCAAATACTAAGGTGTCAGTAATTCTGTCCAGTCCATTTTTGGAGGTCTGTGTTCTTCTTTGTGTTGTTCCAATGCAAACAAAAGAAATAAACGAGCATACCAAAGAATTTGAGATTTCAGCAATTTTCTGGGAGAAGTGTGCTAAGTGTGACACAAATGGCCATGATTGTTCAACTCTGAGGGATTTTTCTGCTCATGGTGGATGTGAATATGACTGTAGAAGGAACTTAACAGAATCAGTTTGGCAACTTCAAGTCCTTATTGTACTTTAACACCAATCATTTTGGTCAGTTGTGGCTGCAGTAGTTGCTGTTAATATCACTTCCAAGGATAATTTTGGTTTCCTGAAACATCAGTCTTACCACACACCATAACAGGGACGTGATGAAACAAGGGTGAGGTTAGGGTTAGCACGTCTGGGTAATGTTGCTAATGTAGAGCAAAACAAAACAAAAAAGTTCAACTGAGTAAGATGAAAAATTCTACCAGGGTTAATAAACCAACACTGACTTATAAAACTTGGATCAAACGCACAGAGCAGTCAAAGTCCATGTGGGAGTCAGAGGCATGCAAAAACAACATGCGCACCAGACACTGGGAAATCCAAACCAACAGGTAAACCAGGGAAACAGATAAGCAAAGGGCTGTTTCACAAAACCTAGATAATGGATTAAGCTGGGATTTTCCAGTTAATTTAGCTGTGACTTGGTTTCACAACAGCAGTGGCACATAAGTTACCACAGAGCTTTATCCTGTGCAGCTAGCGCGCTCCTGACTAACAGCCAGGCTTCATTAATCCTGGGGCCTTATCTGCTCTGTCAGCGGTCACTCCGATTGGAAACCAAATGCATTTTTTATAGTGAATCTGGGAAACATGACAGTCATTGGTGCTAAATGTGTTTATGAAGGTTGCTGTTTATATTGTTGTTAGTTTGATGAGTATTGTTTCAGCTGCTGAGATGATTAGAAAAGGCTGATGAAAGGTGTCTTTGATGAAGTCAGTGATAAAGGCAATATCATGTACTGTATAAAGCCCAATATACTGTACATGTTATGTTATGTTATGTTCTGTATATAAAGGATAAAACAAAGTTTATTCACCTAATGTTCAATGGATAATTTTAGCTAATTATTTAAAATGCCACATTCAAGGAACTGTCTCGTCACTTCATTCATTTGCCATAGAGGCCTAGTTTTCATTAAAATACTGTTTTTTGAATGAATTAATTCAGTCTCATTCACATTTATATTAATATTAGTTTCAAGCATTTTGGTTTTGCATGTGGTGGCCACAGACAAATGTCTCTCCAGGTGATGAGGTATCACATCAAATAATGTGCTGCTATATTGTTTTCAGTGTAATACAGGACACAGATTATTTACACATCACTATTTTCAGATTAAATTTTGCTGTTACATAATGTGTCAACTCACCTAGAGAACAACCTGGTGCCTTGTGGGATTTTGTAGGGGGTATTTTGGGATCATGGGATATCGGGGCTGCTGCTGCTATGAGCCATCTGGTCCCTGTGTACCGGTAAGCGAAGGGAGAGTTATGTCTCAGCAAAAAGTCAGACATGTTCCCAGCTGGTGCTGCTCTCTGTCAGGGTTGCCCCTTGTCACCAATCCCATTTATCAGTCCTCAGAAGATGTTAACCTTTTGTAAACCCTGGCTGAGGTGTCACATATGAAGAGAATCCAGGTGTTTCTAAAGCTGCACTTGACTTCTGAGTTAACATTTAGGGCATACATTGTCATAATACAAATTAACCTGAACATTATAGAGTGTGCAAATTGTTTCATAATGACGTTCTATTTGCTGTCCATGTGGAACATTTAATATCAAGATTGAAATGTTTTAGGTTCTTGAGGGGAGGATGAAAGGAGGAGACAATTAGCTGTGTATTTTGGCTGTGATTATGTCTCTCTTGTCAACACCAGTAAATGAGACATGTTTAAAATAATCATGAAAAGTTTGAAGTAATGACAGGGTGTGTCGGTTTCAGAGCAGAGGGGAAGTTCAGACTGGAACCATCAACACAGTTGCTTCTCTAAACATGGGGAACGTTCTTAGATTCACCAGCTGAGCCTGGAAATGGTGATCTAGAGGCTTGGGGGACTTCAGGACTGATTATTGTGTGACTGGAATTTCTGGACAACTGAAAAGGGGCACTTGAGCAGTTCACTGTGTTACTTCCATGGAGTTTGGGTTTACAGAAGAAACTGCAGCACCAGATGCAGGATAACCTGGTTTTCAGTCTCAAGTATTGGTCAGCCTCCAAAATCAACAAGTCCTACAGCTCAGCGGGGTCTTTCAGTAACCCTCACTGCCCTCTGCTTATCCTGTTTTAAGCCCCATACCTCCAGTTTGGAACACAGAATTTTAAATCTCAGGCCCAAGCAGAGAGAACATCACAGACATCACCATATTGTCATCAGGGCTATTTTCAGACACCCACCTCCCTCCAGAGCCTTGGAAGACATTATTCGATGGCTTTCAAATGCTGGGACAAGTACATATTTTGTGTGTGTAAACATGAATAATTATATGATAAGCAAGCAAATGCCATATATTGCTGAAGATCTCATGATAAGATGAATAGCTCCAGAACAGCTGTAATATGGACCTGAGCTGTGAATGTTTTGTCAGCTCTTAGTGCCACAGACGTTCTGGGCTCCTACAGATTTTATTCAATTACTATCACAATTACTTGGTAAATTGTATTACTGTTGCTGATAAAATCAATATGCTGCTTAATGAGGTGGATTGTGTACGGGCTGTTTATTCCATGTGTTTGTTAATCAGATGTGTCATTATTAAGCTCTAATTTGTGTGCGAGGTAGGTAGCAAAGCTAAAGGTGGCACTAGTTGTACAGGTCTGTAACAGTGAATAGTGAGTTATTTAAGTTGAAAAGTAACACTCATGTTTTCTGAACGCGCCTCTGTGTGTCAGTGTGTGTGTCCTCTTTTCAAAATACAACTTTCTTTCACATATTCATACCAGATGACATTGGGGCCATCGCAGAACGTGTACCTTAGCTCAGAACACTTCATTTATTGATTCAGCAGATTCTTTTTTGTTAATAATCCAAGCCCACAGTCAGACAATGACAGGAAATTACGATGTACGACCAAGGTGGTTGCCATAACAACAATCAAGGTTTACTGCCATTCATTTATATATGTTTTCTTTTCCTAAATCTATAAAGTGGTTTCCTGTTGACAAACAGCAATTAATCAAGTTAATCACAGCCTCTATTTTTTGAATTGATTGACAGCACTAGCTTCAAATCACTGTACAAAATGAGCGACTGGGGCTTCTTTGTTTTCCCATATGCCCACCTATACATATCTGACAGTTCATGGGGAATTTCCATACTTTGCAACAAAAAATGGTCATTCAAAAATCTTTGATACTATAAGAGTTACACAAACATGAAAAGTTGACTGAAAACTCTGAAGATGGAGATACTTTCTCTATTTATACTCAAAGCAAAACCTAAAGTGTTCCTTTTGCCTGTAGTTAAATTTCAGTAAGATTGCATTTGGAATGAGAAAATACCCTCTCCTCAGCTGTTAAGGAAGTATAAAACCAGATTTTTGTTTTTCATGGCCTAAATTTTGTTAGAAAATCCACCCCCCTCCCCCCCCACTTTCACATACTTCATTTGGTAAATTACTATCAATTCTTCAGAAAAAGTCAAATCAGTATAACAGACCCCCAGAGTCAAGTACACTGAGAGCACTACATTCTCTTTTCTTTTATTCCCTGCTAATCAAATTCATGTTTACTGGGTGCAGTATAAATAAAATCCACCCTAAGTGGTTGTGCCAGGTCATGGATGCTGGCGCACTGGTTTGGCTCCGGACGGCCTTAATTCCTCCTGTCAGGCAGTAATCAGGTCTGTTTCACATAACGGGCCATTAGTTTAAAGAGCAAATCTGCTTTCTGCGCTGCTGACAATGGACAAAGTGTGTGTGTGGGACGCGGATGTCTCTGTATGCCAAACCTGACCAGGCAGCACTAGTATAGAGCACGGGGTGGGGGGGCAAAATGGGATGGAGATGTGCAAACACAGAAGGAGAAAAAGAAGGAGGGATGGGCACAGCCGCACTGTTCAGATCCCCTCGAGGAAAATGAGCCTGATAGTTCAGTGTGCTCTGAACATAATATGTTTCCATTTTAAATTCATTCAAATCTGTAATCACTGCCCTCGGGATGAACCCAGATTACCTAAATAAATAAAAAATCTCAAAGACACAAACCTTAAACAGGAAGTGGCTAGTAGCTGCCTCGTCTCCATCAGCCACGGACTTGAAACCGTCTCTTCCTCACATTTTGCTCTGTCTCCACATGGCCTGGTTGTTCAAACTCGTTTCAGGGTTCGTTTCAAAATAAGAGTATACAGGACATGAGTGTTGACAAGAGGATGGCAGCCCTGTGCTGTCACCCTTGGGCCCAGTGGAGCCTGTGGAGATGCCACCATCTTGTTAGATCAGCCCTCATCACCACAGTCCAGCGAGCACATAATTGGAAACACAGCAGGGCAGTAGGCACACAAATACCTAACACTGCAGTTTCACAGAGCTTGAGTGAAAGTTAACTCTCTCTGAAGTGAGAAGGGCGACTTTGTGCTTGGCAGCATTTTCTGTCCATCCAGTGTCTGGCAGAGTGGAGGGGGGTTGTGTCAAACACCACTCCTTAGCCTAATAGCACAGGACACAGCCAGCTTTTGCTTTCATCTCTCAGGGGGACCACTGACACAAACCATTTTCATTCCTTCCTGCCCCCTCCATTTGCCAATCCACACGTATGCTTCAGTCTGTGATTCATTTCTTCTTACAGAATCCACTGGAGTCAGAAAACAAGTGAGAAAAAGATCAATGCATTTGATATGAGCTGAAAAAACTGTTAAGAGGTGAGTTTGATTTCACTTCTCAAGACAAGCTCAGTGATAAATGATGTTCATGAGGACACTGTTTCTTAAAGTGGCAGCTCAACTACACTGTTTAGTTTGAACGTACAATTGGAAACAACATTTGTCAAATGGCAAAGCTGTGTAAATGTGGCCATATAATGACCTGGAGCTAAAGCCTGCCTTTTCTCTACTTCTCTCTCTTTCTAGGCTTGGACTTTGGCAATATGTGCTCAATGAGGCAAAGTTTAATTTATGCTTTCCTCCAGAGCAGCTGGGACGCGGCCCATGCCGCAAGGCAGACTGGACTTTCCGGAAGCTCTTTTTCCTCATCCCTCCCTCCAGTCCTCCACCACCCCATCGTGCTCAGTCAGCAAGACCCCTGATCCCTCCCCCTTCTCCTCAAGAAACAGCAACATGGTGTTTGCACTGCTGAGGAAAATGTGAACTAATGGAAGTGTAAAGGCTGTGTTCACTAGAGTATAAAATTCTCATTTGGCCACGACCGGCTGTGAAATCTGATATTATGAGCCCCAACAAGAGAAAGTAAGGGCTTGAAATAGAACTCAAAAAAAGACAGCGAGACAGATGCCGGAGAGACACATGCAGTCAGAATGCAACAGCAGGATTAGATTTTGTGTATTCATATTCACTTTTGTGATGGAATAGACCCAGATAAATGTCTAGCGATGTGGAGTTAATGTAAAATCAAGGTGGCACATTTCTGTATAAACATTAACAAGGTGGTTCGGTCTTGGTCAAAAAGCAGGAAGAGGAGCAACAGATGAGCAGATCACAAGGTACAGCACGCCATCTTATTTCCTGTGTACAGAGAGCAGCCCTTGCCCTTGTTAAATGGAGGTTTGCTGTGGACAGAAATTAGGTCAGAGGCGGTGTTACAATGTCACGCAAACAGCCTGGAAAACAAAAGGGGGGTGGCTGTCGCTTAGGAGGTAGAGCAGGTCGTCTCCTAACCAGAAGCTTGGTGGCTCGATACCTGGCTTCTCCAGTCCACCTGTCCAAGTGTCCTCAGCCAGGACACTGAACCCTTATTTGCTCCCAGTGATATCACCAGAGTATAAATGTGTGAGTGCTTGTTTGTGCGAATGGGTAAATGGGAAGTAGTGTAAAGTGCTTTGACTGTGCTTCAATGTGTAGAAAGGTGCCTTATAAGAGCATTTACCAACATGTGCAGCCTTATTCTGCTGTGACAAGGCAAACAGCACTGTAGATGGAGAGACTTCATCTAGCACCTTTTGCATTATGGTTTTTGATGTAGTTATTCCAAAGTCATAGGCAAAGCGGCCAAATATGATCTATGAAAGAACAGCAGGATACATTTTGGGAAAAAAGTGTGGGTCTTTTGTTGAAGCATTAGTTCCACTTTATCCAGGTCAAAAGTTCAGTCACATTAGAGCGGTTGACCTATTTTCTCTACTGAAACGTGGGAATCCTCTTCCTTCGGAGTCCTCTATCCTCTGGCCATTCAGATTAATCACCGATGGGCTTCTTTTCACCAGAGGAGTACTGCAGTTATTCATTTGTTTTCATGTTGGTGTCACTAATATATATTGTGTTGTCATAGTAGTATGCCTTTTATATCTTTACTAACCCCTGACGCCATGTTCTGGATCAGTACTACTACCTCCTCTTACTACCACTGCCACTATTGGCTCTACAACATCACTACTACTATACGAGTCATACTTATATCACCTCGGCCTTGCTTTAATTGTCCTGAGGTGATACTGCATGTTTTTTATGTATGTATCACTTACTCTGTGGATTCTATGACTTCCTTTTCCATCTTAATGAATGAGTAACAGTAACAAAATCATTTATGTGTAGAGCATGATATAATGTTATGTAACTTGTATTATTACTTTTAGTTTTGATACTATTCAGTTTTATGTGTCTTATGCATTTTAGCATTTATTTCCTGGATGTAACACGTCCTTGTTTTGGGGATTTTTTGATAATGGAGAGCTTGTAACCTGTGGTACTGTTATGTGGCTGTTGATTTTCCATATTAACAGTATTTTCAACAGGCCCCATACAGAGACTAAAACCAATGAGTTGCCTTACCTCACAGTTAATGTCTGTCAGTCTTCAGTCCTGGATTAGCTTGTTTGTCTGTGCCATAGATTCCATTGTTGTCCAAAAGGATTAAAAACACATCAGTGAAACACACTGCTGCACTGGGTTTCCTCATTAGCAAACTCCAGACCTGAGTATGAGGAGCTAGCAGACTGTAAACGGAGCTGAGAGAATCTTGTGTGTGTGCGTTGACTCTGACTCATGCTAACTTTGGGAAATTACAGCCGCTCGGAGCCTCTGTGGCAACATGGTCGGGTCTGGAGTTTCATTATGAAACAACATGTCACCCAGAGACTGATGTGTTTGTGAACAACAACGGGGGGGTCTATTGCACAGGTGAACAAGCTGATCCGTGAGTAGAGGCAAGTCACTGTCGGTTTTAGTCTCTGTGTGGAGTTTGCTGAAATACCATTGATATAGAAACTCGTTTGAGTACTACCTCTGTCGGTCTCCTGGCAACCACTACCACAATAATACTAGCACTTCAACCATTAGCTAATATACTTGGCAGTACATTACTTCATAGTGTTGTGCAATCACAAATTCTCATCAAAGTGCAGGTTTATTACACTAATCATACTTAATTATTATTCAAGTCTGGTATTGTTATAAAACCCTTTAATGTTTCCCAGCCTTCACCTGCAGTGTAGACACTGACCCACTAACATGGAACTGATTGTGGTCATTAGCATTTCATCATTTTCTCAGGCTACCATGATGATTCATCATTAGTTACCATCAGCAGCAGCAAATGCAGGTCTTTGTTTCAGTCATTTGCTCAGAGGATAAGAGACTGATAATTGATAGGGTCAAAAGTTGTGGAAGCACGATCAGCAGAACAGGATCTGTGAGCAGGATGAACCAGTGGAGCATCCTGAAGATCCAAGCTGGCAATTTTCATCAGGAGCAGAAATTGCAACCATACCTATATGATTGTGCACTATCACATTTCAGTAGGGTCGAGTTCACAAGCCTGGAAAATATAAAGTCTACCCACCCTTGATCTGGAGCTTTTTTTTTTTATTATTCAAAGTGTAGTGTATTGTATATACACACACTCAGCTGTACATATGACACACAGAGGACAGGGCGCCTTCAGCCACAGTGCATGTAGGCCAGCATGTGACAGAGAATGCAGGGGCCTTCAGCTATAGGCCATTATTGGGCTGCCTCTCTCTGCAGGTTTGGACCATCTCCCTTATTTCTAGTAGAACCAGGTGATGTTGTTTGTGTTCACTTTTCAGGTGTAGGTTGGGCAGTAATCTGGCATTTGGCCTCGTTCTTTCAGTGTTCAGGTCATATTAACATGTGGTGCATTAAACAACAACATCACTGAGACAAATGGCATGTGATGGCACACAGTGATAAGACCACAAAGTCATCTTTAGACGATGACACTATGGGGTATTTAACTCAACGTGTAAGTTAAAATAAATTATAAAATAACTTTTAACTTGAATGATTTTTTAAAAACAAATCCCCATACACTAAAATATGTCTATTTCTGCATAAAGACCTACACTGGCATTAATTAAAATTATTGTCTGTATATAATTAGGAACATACTTGAGATAACTTTAACCATTTGTGTCAAATACACTGAAATAAGTAAATTAAAAACTAAGAAACATCTGTATTTTACCAAAGTTTTTCATGTTCACAATTAAAAACTGATTTGATAGAATAAAAGAAAATGTGTGGTTTGTGGGAGTGTTTATTTACAATTTAACGCCCCCCCACCCATCCATTATAAATAATGGATGGAGATATAAATAGTCAGCGCCTGGCTTCCATAGTATCACTACGTTTTATTTGCATCCTAATTATTACTTTTGCCTCCTCCACAAAGCAACATGACACTGGGCTGCAATTTGTAGCTGTTGACTCAAACCTAATAGCAAAATGCTTAAAGTGAGTTAATGGTGATTTAATGACCTCTTTGGTTTGACTTATAGGGACATACTGTAGCCTTCAAGAACATTTCTTTACATGGTTTACATTTGAATGTCATTGTCCATTAAACATGATGAAAATAACATATTCTCACAAAATAAATACATTAATAAATAAATAAGACACCCACTCACACGCTGAGAGTGGCTGGTTACTGAGAGGTCTCCCAGTGAGGGAGGAAGAAAGAAAGAAAGAAGTTCTGTTGAACAGAAGCGCTGAGAAATGGAGGGCACATTGGAAATGCACACAAATCAAACTCACCTCTTGATGTATTTTTGTAACACTGCAGCAGTGGGGTCTTGGAGAGGCTTGAAAGGGTTGTGTGGAAAAAAGGAAATGCACTTTCACAGTGCCACACATATATAGCATTTCAGCCGGCAATTGCCAGAGAGAGACATTCTGCCCTTTTCCATCACAGCTTTAAGTCTACACTTCAATCGCAGGGCTGTAGTAGCATTTTCTCTGACATGGTGCCCTCCAGTGCTTTTCCATGTCCTGGCCTCATACGAAAGAAAATTCACACTTTATACCAATGACAGCCTCGGGCTCTTAACCTTGTTCAGAGGTGAAGAAGGATTCAAGAGGCGAAAACCTTGGGCTTCTTTAATTTGCTCTTGGTATTCATTTTTCTCCAACGAGCCACCATTACAGCTGTGGAGGGCGTAAGGAGTCAGAGGAGCTCTGACCCTAAACTGTGTGGAATGTTGTCTGGAAAGAAACACAGCGGCCACCATTTGGATTCTAAATAGACTGATTCAAGTCCTTGTGTCCTACTTTAAAAATGACAGTCACTGTAAATGCTCAGTAAAGTCAGCAGGTTGGATTTTAGTTTAGTTTTAGAGAATTGTACTATTCCACAAAACAGAATGTTAAGGAAATAAAAACTAAATAAAGAACTTAACAGGAAATGGAATAAAACTGATGTTTAAGTTTGTCTCTTTTACAAAGATTTCTAAAACTATTTTACTGTTATTTTTTAAATTGTTTTTAGCAAACCTTCTCTATACAAAGAGTTGGACTGTATAAATTTAAAGTTGTACTGTGAAAATAAAAAATGTATAAATCTAAAGTTGTACTGTGAAAATAAAAATGTATAAATCTAAAGTTGTACTGTGAAAATAAAAAATGTATAAATCTAAAGTTGTACTGTGAAAATGTGAAAATAAAAATAAAAAATGTATAAATCTAAAGTTGTACTGTGAAAATAAAAAATGTATAAATCTAAATTCTTGTGTAAATTAATTATAATCAAATTAAATATCAGATTTTAAATATTTCCTTAAATTTCACTATATAAACAGCCAAACTGTAAAAAAATAAAGAATTATGTATATTTAAAATTATTTTTTGGTAAAAATGATAATGTTGTTTTATTGTGGGGAAAAACATCAACAACCAAAAAGTAAACCTTCATGTATTGTAGTCCACTGTTGTTTTCAAACTTAAAACACCAAACTAACTATTTCCATATTGAGAGTTGAACTGTTTACATTTTGGCAGTAACAGATTTTTTTAAAAGATGACAAAATTCAATTTATTTTGTAATTCAGCTTTAAATGTGATGCAGTTCATCTTGATAATGTTAAATGAAATATCTCTGAGCTGAACTGTTTAAACTTGAACTGAAATGTTATCAAATGCCTTTTAAAAACCAAAGTAACTTAACCAAACATCTATAATTTAATCTTAATCCTATTTTAGTTTCAAATTAAAATATTTAAGTGAGAGTCATTAAAGAGACATGGCTTGAATTAGGAAGTCAAATCAACTTCTGACAACAGACGAGTGTAAAACAATCAAGGCTTCAGTGGAATGTGTGCACTCATCGGTGCACAGATTAATGGTGATGGGGTCAATTAGTCAAACTGATGGTATGACTGGGCATAC
Source organism: Monopterus albus (assembly GCF_001952655.1). Classification (NCBI taxonomy): domain Eukaryota; kingdom Metazoa; phylum Chordata; class Actinopteri; order Synbranchiformes; family Synbranchidae; genus Monopterus; species Monopterus albus. Next base: position 882,778 of record NW_018127959.1, read on the forward strand.
TGGAGTTATACACTGCAGTGCATGGATTCAACTAGCAGTTTTCCATTGGTACCCAGTTTGTACGGTAGACGGCAAAGCCCCGCCACATTAGATCAGCCTCTGCTGAGGCTGTTGTTGGATGTGACACGACTGTGGCGGCGTGGGGGCCGTGCAGACACACTGACCGAACACTCACCTCCTCTAAACATTTTATTTATTTATTTCTGCGTTTTTGTGAAGCTAGCCTAGATACCAACTTGGTGCTGGGAGACCAGGCTCCTGAATGCGATGAGGGTGCTTAGAAACGAGCACAGTGAATGTTCCGTCAGAGCCATTGGCCCATTACTGAAATATCATACAGATCCTTGATTGAACAGTATTGAGTTTAGCCACAGATGCACATTCTATGTTAGAAAGCTTGGTGTCCTAATCAAAGGTAAATTATTGTCATATTAGAGGCTGGTACTGCCAGAGACAATTGAAGTCATCATTATCCTGGTTCACTTTAACCCTTTCTTTTTCTTTAACCCATACATGTTTAACAGTACTTCTTGAGGTCGTGTTTATAAAGGTGCTGCTAGTTCTTGGCTAGTTGTAAGGACTTAATATACAAGTAGAGTTTGGCTGTACTCATGCTATTGTCTAGCTTGTGCTTATAATTCACAGCGTTATAGTTTCTATGACAGATTTGGTTTGTGCCTAAAATTCTGACAGAATGGTTAATGTCAGTTAATGTCACCTCTTTTTTATTGTAAACCTCTTTCTGAAAACGCTGAGTTTAGGACCATAGTGTTACCAGTTGGAATTGGATTACTTTTGGTATCAGTCTTCTTTTAGGAGGGGACACTTTGTGCACTCATCAAACATGTTTAATCAAACTGCAAAACCCAGAAAAAAATTAGATGGTGATCATGTATATGAGAGACACACAACACTAAACCAAAGAGCAGGTGGAACTGGCAGCTTAAATTAGAGGCTTGTATGATGGAGTAACTGGGAACAGGTGTGTGAGTGGGTGGGGGAAGCATCTGGTGGCTGGGTGGAGAAAGGCAGTTAGTGGAAGTTTCTAGAGAATCACAAAGAGCTGTCGAAGTGAAAGACTGGGTGAAGGCAGAGGTGGAAAAGGCAACCAGTCCAGGAATCAGTACATTTTACTTAGAACACATCTGTACCTTTACTTACCTACTTTCATTCAAGATGTTTGTCAGATGACTATTATTTATGGTACTTTTACTTAAAGTATCTGACTATTACTTCCTCCTCTGTAGGCACCACTATGATATACTTAGTGTAAATGTAATACTTGTTATATTTTTTACAGTGTGGTGTTGCAGCTTGTACACATACACAAACACATGCAGAGACACATACATACTGTACATGTTGATCACTGAATATGTTAATGAGCACAAAAGTACTTGGGACAAAATAAAAAGCAGCAGTTCATACTAATGTGTAGTCATTATTTGCAGTCCTTGGTTGACGAGATCAAGAGTTGAAGCGTTTGCAGTCTGTTCCAGGGACGGGGCTGTGGCCTTCAAGGTATTATGCCTTTAATACTCTCAGGAGAGATGAAGTACATGCAGGTGAATAGCTTCACACAACACACTCACCCAGGCACACGTCCTCTGTCCAGCTGCCACTTCACATGAGCCCACATCACAGAAAGTGGGGGGTGGGTTGGGGTTTGCAGAGGAGTTGCTGTGGAATGAAAATCGTCCCTTGTGGGGAATCTGTAATATCTAAAGTAGGAAGTAGGACTGTGTGTTGTGAATGACAGGCCTGATTTGAAGTGCATGGCTCCTTCACTGTCCTGCTGATGGCAGCAGTGCCCCAGACACCACCAGCAAAATCAGGGCAAGCACAGATTACTCTATTAGGGATTTCAACAACTGGGTTTGTGTTTGCTGTGGCTCGTGGCAGAGAAGAGTCCTCCTATGGGATCAGGGATGGACAAATGTAGAGAACTGCCCGAGTGTGTTTGAAGAAGCATAAACATCATAGAAGGGAATAAATGACATATTATTATACTGTAGAAAACACAAGGAAAAGACTTAAACATCTCATTACAACTATCATCTCAACAGGATCTCCTCAGGTGCAGGAAGAGTTGAGGAGCAAACCAAACTTCAGTGTGGGCGACATTGTGCCATCACATTCAGCAGATCCTTCGCCATTGCCGCCATGATGAACTCCAGATGAACCCAGTTGTATCTGTGGGAGCTGGGCAGATCGGGCCATGTGATTGGACAAGGCCACATTTGGGAGATTACAGAAGCAGGGATCACCATAGCTGCCCCTGAAGTGTGAGAATACCCTAATTGCTCCACGGGATTTTTAATTATCTCATAATATCTGTTGTATCTTGCTGCCAGGGTCTGGAAGATGAAAGATCCAGAAAACAGAGGACTTCTGGGTGAACCAAAAAAAAATCTGTAAAATATGTAACTTTGCTGCTTGAGTTGTGTTAAACAGTGTCGCAGTGTAGCCTGGGTCACTGCTCACTGCCAATAAAAAGGTTGTGTTTGCACAATAAAATAATAAACATTAATTATAATAAACATAATAAACATGATTCATATATTAATGTACAGACATTGTGAATATTTGTCGCAACCAATGTTAAAAAAAAGATTACAAATAAATTAAAGGATTAAATAAATTAACTGTGAACACTGTACACAATACAGCTGAATAGTATATTTATGCTTGGTAAATAATTTCTGTATTGAAGACACAATCGATCTTTTTATAGATTGTTATTTTTTATTATTTATATTTTTATACTTTGTTTTTTTAGATTTGTCAGTTTCCATACAGTTTTCTTAAAATGTAGCTATAAAACATTTAAAGTTTATAGAAAATAAAAATTTAAGTCGTGACCCATTTCTAATTTTCATACAACTGACCCTGGAAAATGTTGTATCAGTAAAGTAAATACGCCAAAATGAATAATATAATTAAATTGTTTAGCATATTAAGTTTTTATATTTTAGCATAAATGTACCTTTATTATGTATTATTAAAATGCATATATGGTATTAGTATTATATTGTACAACATTATTGTATGCTATATTATGTATTTGTGTTATATAAACATACAATATGAAACAAAATTGCTGTTTATTTATTTAACAAATCAGATAAAGTTGTGTTATTAAACTCAGCACAGACATATTAAGCCACTGTCCAACACTGTGAAGTTATTTCAGGTCAGCACAGCCTCTGAATCGCCCTGTTTTTATGGATTAAAACAAAAAACACTTGTCCTAAAACCCCCTTATTGTGGCCAAATGAACAGATTCTCCAGGGTCACGGGCAGCTGAGCAATGCTGACACGGCTTTTCATGCTGGCGCTGGTGACGGCCGTGGTAAACATGATGCCAGTGGTGAAGATGGAACAGTCGGAGTGGAAGTAGCAGCTCCCTCCTCTCGCCACACTAACCTCTGCCTGAACTTGTGATGTGTCTGTCCCATGGGCATTTTCCTCACCCTGAAAATGTCACATGCATTCTAATCGTTGCTCCCACCGAGCTTTCACCCCGTACTGCTGTCCACCCTTCCAACCACAATGTTTGCTTTTGCAAATGGACCCAACGATTCTCTTTCTGTTTGTCCTCCCACCTGCTCGTTCACTTCCTCTGGAGCAAATGCTGAGAAAACAAAACTGTTAAATAAAGAATCACACTGCTGCTGGTCAAATTATTTGATATTTTTATAATTTTACAAAACCAGATTTCTCTATTCTCTGTATCAGAATCATTGTCATCTTGCATGCTAAGTATTTTTCACAAACTCAAGAAAAAGAAAGAACATTTGACAGTGTGTAAACTGTCCTCTGTATCTGTGTGGTGCCAGGTTTGAGCCGCAGTGACCAGATTTCTCCTAACTTTAAGTTAGTGTGTCTGCTGGAGCACTGCACTGTCCGCCTCAGCCGTAGTCAGTGGTGGCGCAATAACCTCACAGTAGAGCCGAGCTCTTGATTGGGCCTTTTAGGACTGTTTCTCTTAAGCAGGGTTTAGTACAGGGCAACAGCTGGTACAAGTTTACGGTTGGAGGTCTGTGGTGAGAAAGGAGGAGGGCTGAAGTTTTTTTCTCAGATAATCCCAACACCCTGACCTTTGAATGAAGCCTCCGGGAATGGCTGTGGCTGATAGCGGGAAGGCAGCACAAGAAATTACAGCGGAGAGGGATAAAGCTTCCCCGAGCTCCCACAACTGGTCACTCGATGGCACCAGTCCCTGGTTTTGATTGATGGTGAAAGTGTTACCTTAACAGACTTGGCTTTCTGCTGAAGTTCACGTGTTTGATTTAGACCAGTTTTTACACATGAACGGAGTTTCAAAGCGTTTACACATAGAGTATGGTCTATACTGTTTGGAGGATGTGAACTCTGTCCTCTGTCTTGTCCTGATTTAATCGTGTCACATTTGTGCTTGTAACATTTTGGTAACTGTTTATTATTGTACCAGCCTGTAAATTCCACTTTATTTCTAAATAATGTCTCATGGGATTTCCTGAGAAGAGTCATATAATTTGATATGAATTATAGGTCAAATTAGAGCAGTTGGTCCACTTTTAATGTCACGCTAGCACAAAGTTGATGCTTTTGTTCAGAGGACAGAAGGTGTGCTACCCATGCAAAGACTGAAATTTGTCTACAAACAAACATACAATTCAGTATAAATGAATAACATTTCAAACAAACAAATATATTTGGGGTTTAAATCGATCAATGTCCTTCATGAAAACTCACCTGAATGTTAATAGTAAACTCAGTGGACCAACTAAACACAGTCTGAGAACATCACTATTCATTTTTCTGTAATTAGTATCAAACTATGAGGCAGTTTGGAAAAACAGGACCTGTAAAATAAAATGTTTCCTTGATTATTCCCTTCAGTTTAGGGATTTTAAATGCCTTTGTTAAAGTAATTAAATGTATCGTGATGTTTGGAACTTGACACCATAATTACAAACCAAGTAAATAAATAAGTACAATTTTAAGTCTATAACAAAATGACAAAATACACATGTATATACACAACATGTAGACGTGTTTAATTTCAGCGTCCAGGACACCTTTCACTATTTTGTACAATTTGATTAACAACATTATTGATAATAATTAAATGTTATATATGGTACAATATGTTTGGACATTTATATGTTTTAATAATTAAACATATTAAAATGCTCAATTGTGTAATATTGAAACTGTTAAATTCTATTTTTGTTTCAGTTGTTAAATAATTGTCATTACCTTTTTCATTAATTTATAATTTATTTATTACATTGCCTCGTAGTCACAACTTAATCAGAGCTTGTGCTTTGCAAATGTTCAGCTCGTATTTGAGTTCAACCGTGGGCAGATGCTCAAAACTAAACTTATCAAACAATTAATCAAACAATGAATGTAGGTTTGTTTCATAAAAACACATCAGTTTTCATACGACCTGTACAGAATGAAACACCTTAACATTACTTAGAGTTTTAAGTTTATAATTTATCAGCAATTAAAATTCTTGCATAATTTTGCCATGTCAGTTTGATAAACGACGACTCTTTTGTTACATGCCAGAGACAAATTTCCCAGGAATATGGGACGTCTTTGTTCAGTGGCGACCGTAGACCGTGGGCATGGCATGTGGAACAGGAGGACTGCTAGGGTGCCGACGAGCTTTATGACTTATCGTCAGAGTGGGGTGTGTTTAGGAAAGAAAGGAATCGTTACGTTAAGACAAAAGGAAATAAATGCAACAGAAAGTGCAAAGAGCTTTACATGATGCTTAAAACTTTAACCCTGTAAAGCCCAACATATCAAAAAATAGCCAGAACATTCTAATTTTTTGGAACTGAGATGTTTATTAAACCTTTTAACAAAATCCAAAATGTGATTCATGATTCCAAATTCAAGATTCGTGATTTTTATTTGCCATATATGCATAGACAGACAGTCCAGGCATATAGGAATAGAGGTGCCATGTTATTTAGATTATTTCTATTTCTTTTTTATCACATTTGATACATGAGGTATTTTTCGTGATTTTCTTTGCTCGGAAACCTCACGTATCAAATATGATACAAATGGTTTCATATGGTTAAATCTAAAAAGAGTCAATTCTATATTTTGGATACAGGCTTTAAAGACAAGAATATTTCCTCGAGTGGGTAAATGTTTCAATGTATGAAAGCATGAAGTGAAAAAATGACAGAAAGCCATTTTTGTAGCTTTTTGCATTTTTAAAACAACTTCTGTTCTTGTCCCAGTTCCCAAGTTAGCAAACTCTGACATCTGTGTCAGTGTAAAAATGTTTTCAAGTAAGAAAAATAAATAAAGAAATAAAGAAATCCAGGTGCCTTCATGTGAGATTAAAAGTCCAAATATGTTCCTGCTGCTGCATCCCCTGCTACTCTCTGCTAACATTTGGCCATGCTATCAATAATAAATCAGTGCAGTTGGACAAATGGAATGATTTTTAGGGCATTTCTACAAATGTATTTTTATCCAGCTTTTATTTCCACACATTATAGACTGCACTGGAGCTCTTAGTGGAACTTGTATAGCAGTCTGTATATTTCTAGCACACATGCCTTCACTACTGCCGTAATGCTTTCTCCTGCCAATATGATGTATTTTTCCATCTGTTTCTTTTTTTTTCTGGGTCTCTGAGTCCAGTCAGGCGGGCGGCGGATGGAGGCATCGCAACACACTCTGTATTAATATTTAATACCATGAAACATTGCTTTAAACGGCTGAAAAGACACAGAAATGGGATGATTTCATTTTGTTAGAACCCAGTCAGGCCATGAATGGAATATTCTATACACGTGCAGAGAGAGGTCCTCTCTGGCATTTACACATGCTCTGCTGAGTGACCTCGTATTTTTTGTTTTACACATGCTCCGCTGAGCTACTTTCTACTTTTTACTTAACTTTTATTTCTTTCTGGCAGACGTTTTCATTATTTATTCTGACTGATGAGTGAAAATCAAAGAAATCATTTGTACATGAACCAGAGATGAACAGACAAACAGAAATCACCAAAATAACTAAATTATAATACGCCATATCAAACGTGGCTCGCTCCTCCAGCAAATGTCTCAGTGGCCTCGTGGGCCCTGTCGATTCTGGAACTTGTCAGTCAGTCTGTGAATAAACAGCAGGACAGTCTAACTGGAGTAACTGGGACATGTCATCTTAACCCAATAGTGTCTGCGTCATGGGACTTGCAGCTCTGTGGAAACTGTATAAGAGAAAAATACACCTTTGATCATGTGCAGCGCTGGGATGACCACTAGAGATGCTGTTGTCTGCAAAATCAAGGGGACACACACACACACACACGCACACACACAGTACCTTTAATCTCCTTTTACGCTTATCCCGTCCAGTCCTATTAGGTGTGAGGCAGAAAAAAGCTCCGAGGGGGACAGACTGCACTCCCGTGGACCCTGGGCTCTGTTAAGCACTCTGAAAACTCATCTTTTTAGCCTCTCCCTCCTCTGTCCACCTCTCTGTGCCTCTTCACTAAGAGGCCCCATAATGCCACATCAATACCACAGTAGGGAGGAGGCACCACACTAATGTAAAACACACAGGTCGACTTCGTTTTGCTCCCCACGGCCGACGCCCGAGAAGAAAATGTAGCACAAAGGAGGGATGAATAAGGTGAGACATGTCATCCCGATTAGATTTAATAAAGGAGACGAAGAAAAAACAAGTGAGGCAGAGTGATAGAAAGGCAGTTTAACGAGGATTGCTGGATGCTGTGCAGATGTCACTAAAATGGCAGCATGGGTATAAGTCAGGCATAAAGAATGGGCACCCTCTGAATGGTTCCTGTAGGTTCAGTCCTGTGAGAGCGCCGAACAGGACCAGCGGGTAGCTGGGTGTTGCTTGCAGGCCCTTAATCCTCCACAGTCTGAGTGGGTTGGGCAAGTGGAATTGAATTTTTCACAGTTGTTACTATGGCGGTGGGAACCTTCTGCTGCTCTTTCTGCAAGTCGTAAAGTATTCAGTCAGCACTCCTCTACAGTTTGACACTTTGTTTTTTCGCCCTCGTGCACGTTGAACATGCACTGAAGTACTTGCCTTTCTCCAAAAAAAAAAAAAAAAATTAAAAAAAGAAAAAGCAAAGGTCTCCAGTGATTACGTGCTAGACCTCTTTTCAAATGTTGGAGGATCATTAGCTACTCTAATGTGTCACCTGAGCCACATTTCAGTTGATCAAGTCAACAAATCCTCCAGCATTAAATTTGTTTACCACTGCTTCCATTCTCTGACCTAGCACCAGGATGGTGTAAGCTAAACTATACAACTTGACAAAGGTTCAAAACCTTTTGGTTAAAGCTGCATTAATTACTTTTTGGCCACTTGGGTGCAGCAGAACAAACTCTAAACACAACACTGTCGTATTATCATAGCAAAGGATGAGTTGGAGTTGTAACACTGTGAAGTGAGCTCAGCATACGGTGCTGTGGTTATCAGCCTGCTAACAGCTCATGGGACGCCCTCCTATTCTCCAGCGAGAACACATTTCAAAGTGGTGTCAAGACAGTTATATTTATCTGTTGTTTTCCTGTATGATTAATATGGAAGTCATGACTAAACCAGCTCAGTGCATTTATTGTGGCCTGAAGGTGATATTCTCTGTTTGATTGGCACATCTTTGTTTTCCTAGTGGGTAATGTGCATGACTGCCACTTTTAGTTCAGTTTACCCAATAGCTTATTTGATGCATTAATGCTTTTTGGCCATTTAGGGACCATCAAGCCAAGATATGAACAGAAATGCAACACCATCACCTCATAACGTTGTGATGGTGAACGTCTCTTTTGAGGTACTGTGCACAGATGTGTTTTCCTCGTTTCAGAGTTGCACAGTCAATGAGACTAACTATGAATGCTTAAATGAGTTGTGACAGCATTGTTTCACTGTACACAGGTTGATTTGTGTTTTGTATCAGCACTACATTGTGTTACACTCTGCCTCTTGTCAATCACCTGGTACCCATGAGAAATAACAAAGGACAGGAAAAGCAGGTGAAACTTGAATGTTTTTCATTTCTGTTACACCATGAAAATATATATTGGTATGAAAAACAAGAAAAGCAAACTTTGTGGAAACAGTAAACTGGGGTGACAAAGATGTGGCTGATCTGCTCACAGGCATTTTGGCTGCACAGTTTGAGAGTCTAATGCAAAAAGTAAAATTTGAGATTCTTGTACATAAGGGTGTCTCTGTTTACTGAGTGATTCATTCATTTAACTTTCCCTCAAGAAGACACTGAAAGGCCAAGTGATAATCTCTTAATAATTACCAGTGCAATTAAACACACTTTGGATTTCCATCTTCTCTGTCTCCCCAGACTGAGTGTGTTTAGATGAAGGCAGCAAATCCCCCAGGGGTTATTATGGCTAAGACTCACAGAGCAGGCATAAACAAAGAGAAGGAGAGCTTCTCACCCACTGGCCTCGGTGTCTAGACACCACATTACGGACTAATTGAAGAGATCAAACTGAATTACAACTTCTGTGATAGAGATCAAAGTCTAATCATCGCATATTTGACATTGAGAGGATAGAAAAATTAATTGGGAACCCAAAGTGAACAGGAACAATGAGCTGATTATAGTCTGATGGATCCATATGAAGCAAAAAAAGGAAAATTAAATTGGACTGCAATGGAAAAACAGCTATTTATTTATTTTTTAGTTAAGTGCTTTAACTTTTGAACAGGAATGAAAGAGGCCCTAAATGGGTTATGATGCCAATATTACAGTATATACATTTATGTGCACTGTTCGTCCAAAGCTGTATGCCCCCCCCCCACACACACACACACACTCCTGCTTAGTGTGTGTTTTTGTGATTGCTATGTGGCTTCAATATCATTCAGGATGTCCAAACAACCTCAGCCCTTCATCAGCCTTTACTGCTCCTGCAATCAACAGGAAAATCAGACCTGAATGTAAAAATAGCTATAACCTATCAGTTTATGTCTGTGTGTGCACGAGGAGCCAGCCCTGGGTGGTGGGCCCAGCTGATATTTGATTTCTCCTCACTGTCCTCTGTAATGAAACATAAACTGTAGTAATGCTTCTGCAACTAAAGTGTATATTTGGATAAAACAGTTGTGTGTGTGTGTGTGTGTGTGTGTGTGTGTGTGTGTGTGTGTGTGTGTGCAGAAACTGCGTCTGAGCACTGAGTCTCTGAGAAGTTATTTTCCATTGGGAGGTTGTGTAGAGGATGAACAGCAATGTAAGACAATGTCCATAAATTTAGGGGTGTCACAACTTACAGAGTAAGAAATAGTAAAAATCTCATCACCACAGGCAAAATATCCTGATCCCGTCATGTTGACATGTCAAGCTCCCAAAACACGGCATCCTACATTTCCCATTTCCTGAATTTTCCTGAATTTAGCACGAATCAGAGTCAACTGCACATGCGCAAGATCTTGTGCAAGCTCTCTGCTTTGTTTATAGTGCGCTAGCTCCTCTCACTTGGGTCTGGGGTTCACTAATGAAGGAATATGCCACCCAGTGTGTTTCACTGTTGTGTTTTTTGAACTGCAGAGATTTATGGCACAGACGAATAAGGACTGACAGACTGGCTCAACTCAACTCAGCTCAGCTCAACTGTATTTGTATAGCACTCTATTCAAACAGCGACTCAAGATGCTTTACATACAGGACAGGAAGCAGAGAAAAAATATAGAATACAATTCAGAAAGTGAAAGTTTACAAACAACATTTAAAGATATATTAATCAATAAAAACAGCCAAACAATCATTCAGAGGCATGTGCAAACAGTTTAGATTTAAAGATTGGGAGTTTCCACAGATTTGATTTCCTCCAGAAGCTGGTTCCATCTTTGTGCTGCACAATGACTGAAGGCAGCTTCATCATGTTTGACGGACATTTACTGTGAATAGACACCTAACCCTAACTCATTGTCAGTTTTAGTCTCTGTGTGACGACTGCTGACAATACTGTTAATATAGAAAATGAGCCACTATATCCTCTAAAACAGCCCTCACCACATCTATTACATTAGTGCATGACTTCCAGGGAGAAAGAGAAATCAGCCCTTCAGTCCATTCAAGTGTATGTGTGTGACATAGTGTACAGTATTTCTCTTCGAGCATGCTCCTATCAGCCAGTCATTTCTCCACCTTATGACCTTGATGAAATGCATGAAGACAAACACATGAAAACCAATAGCCCAGTACTGGTGTTTAAAGGGTTTTCTTAATATTACACTTGTTATAGAACTATTTGCCTATTTGGGTACGTCTGTCACCAGGCCTTTAAATGATCCAATTATGGGGGGTCTGAAACATTTCCATTACAAAGACCACAGTAGGTAGCCAAACCACCTCCAGTCCACTTCTCCACATCTGCTAAGGCAGAAAGTGGCCAGATGAAGCCCACCAACCCCATAGAAATGTGGGCTGATACTGGAATTTCACTCAGTCAGATAAAATAAACCAGGGCAGCCTTAGATGCTGGATAAATAAGCAGTACACTTTGGCTTGGGGAGGAAACCAGCTCTCTCCTTCTCAGTGATGTAACTGATTGTTCCTTTTCCCCACTGATTAAAAGAAGGTTAAAATATGTGGGAGTTATTACATTCTACTGGAAAAACACCCCTAATCCCTGGAAAATAATCAGCAAAACGACTTTGATTGGCAAAGACCCACGCAAATAGGAAGAAACTTGGGGGCTCTGCACTTTCTTGGTGTGGAAAAACTCTGGCCCTGAAGGGCTGGATGGAAAAAGTGTATGGAGAGGCCCTCATGCACTGTGATAAAGATGCCAATAACTGTTGTTCTCTGTGTAACTTCAGTCTGAAAATTAATGAAACCATCAATGTGTCACAGATACGCAGGCATGAAAAATCAACATTTACTAGGTCTTGGTGAGGGAGTACTGTAAGCAAAGAAGGGGGAATATGGTCGCTATAAAATGAACCAAAACCCATACAGTGTTAAAAGATTTATTTGAAAAAGTTTAGTAAAAGGAGTACCCTAATATGATCCCAAATAAGACCAAATGAAAGCAGCATATTCATGAGAATGAACATACAGCATACAGGACAACTAATGGATGCCAACTATCAGCATGCTTTTGAAAGCTGCATTAGAACATTAGTGTTTTGGTGACTAAATCCTGCCCAGCCCTTCCTGCCACAGCAGATCCCCACAGGCAGAACAGAAAACTCTATTATAAACACTGAGAACACTATACAAAATATTACAATAAACCAGAAAGCCTGAGATACAGATTATTCTACATGAGTAACATTCAGGTGTTAAAAATAAGAAAATGTATTCCTATTCTGACATCAACACCGAGAGCTAAGTGCACCCTGTAAAGTGTATTATCTAAGAAATAAGACAGGGAGTAATGGAGACAGAGTATGAAACCAACAACATAGATACAGTCTGCAATGCTGCATGATAACATCTGATATTTCTTATGCTTTACACATTAGAGAACTGTCAGATTCAAGTAACACTACAACAGGAAAACTAGGCACCCTGTGTAACCCGGTGACCTGGGGTCAGTTTCTCTCTTTTTTATTATTTTCTACAGTTAATTCTGAAAGAAAGTCACTGCCTGAATTGACCAAGTATAAACAGCAAGTCTGATTTTCAACCAGCAGAGACTCCTGGAATCTACTACTGTCATTTTTACATGTTAAACGTGTTTTCTTCCTCATTAATGTCATAATATATATATATATATATATACACTGATAATCATTGATATTGTTCAATATGAGGAAAGCACTGTAATAATATTTTAGCCATGTCGCCCAGCCCTACCTAGGATAAAAAAGAAATATATAAAAATCTTTCAAACCTAATGGCAGCTGTGTCCTTGTCAGTCCCTGACAGTGAACCTGGCAGCAGCCATCATTGTGCTGCACAAAATGTACTTTTATTATTTTCTGAATTTTCCATCTCTAGTTAAGTGGTACCAACAAAAGCTTATTTGAGCAGTAAAATCAATAGAGGCACACATATTGCACACACAATTGACAAACGCAAAAGAAATTCTATCTTCATGTCAAGTTCACAGCCAGTGCCAGTGTCTCCTTTCATCTTCCCCATAGTGAGATGAAGACAGGAAGAGATCAGAAAGAGTGAGAGATAAAAAGAGCTGCAGAGCTGGATTGAAAAGGCACTTAGAGGTATTCCTCCTTCTATCTGGTCTGTCTGAGAAAAAAAGCTGAATTTTATACTTGTTTGTCTCACTTCTTCCCGCCATACCAGCCCCGTGCAGGTCTCCTCTGGACTACCACAGATCCTGAGGTGAGCCTATTAAACAAGGCATGACATTGGATTCTTACGATCTAACAGAGCAGTACAGAGACTGTACAGATGTCCTCAAACATAAAGCTGTTCCCTTTCTGTTCATCCGACAAGAAGAAGGAGGGATTCTGATTGCTGAGATGATGGCGTAATCAAAAGGAAAACTCTTTCTCTTATATTTAAGCAGCTCCCTGCATTAAAGTTTATTATCTTCTCTCAGTTGTCTAAGTACCTTTTAGGCAAGGTGTATTATCTGACCTGAATCATTTCAGAATGGACAGCAGGTCTGTGAACAAAATGCAATTTAAAATAATGTGGGGAAGATGTTTTCTCGAAACAGGATCCAGCAGCTGACTCAGGGACACAGCTCATCCACAGAGAGGATACCCATTAGAAAGTTTATTATCCTCCACCATGAACCTCTACAATGTATGCTCTACGCTCCTACCACTTCTCTAAAAGGAGCCTTTCAGTGTCTTCAGACAAAGCCCTGGCAATTTTTTGAACAATACCGAGGGCAGAGCATGCTTTTAGATAAATTAAGAATGAGAACAGATTTTACCTTCGCTATGACTCAGCAGTCATAATCAAGGACATTACAGAACAAGGTAGCTCAATATTAAGGGGCACAGAGGGAAATACTTTGGAAGAAAAGCCATACTTTGCCTGTCTGTCATGTTTCTATGGTAGATACTCTATAGCATCATATGCACTAGCGCTTCTTGTGCCTGCTCAATAGCAATTCACTGTGCAGCCTCCAACACAGTGTCTTTTATTGGTCTTTCTGAACAAAATCAAAGATGTTCCTGGAGTTTAATTTCCCTGTACTAAGATGAATCAGCATCCCTTAATGCAGTTGCTATATGAAATGTAAATCTTTGTTAAGCTACAGTTAAAAAGGGCAGCTCAGTTTTAGCACTGTTACCTCACAGCAGGAAGGCTCAGGGTTCCAACCTGGTGGTTGACCAGGGCCTTTCTCTGTGGAGTCTGCATGTTCTCCACGTGCCTATGTGGGTTTTCTCCAGGTACTCTGACTTCCTCCCACAGCCCACAGACAGGACATCCGGCGCAAAAACTGTACCACATTGCATGTGCTGATTGGACGAGTCTGCTGCAGTGACCCTTGGTGGGGAGCAGCTGAAGGGAAAAAACTAAACAAAAAAAAGTTAGACAAGGAGTATTTTATGTGTGTGGCAGTGCAGGTATTTATGTCAGTGTAACCTGATACATATCCATATATCTATAAAGTTGTCCTTTTTCCTCTTTTCCCCCTAAAGGTACATTCTTTTTCTTGTTTTCAGTTTTTCTTGTGGAAGCACATTGCACATGCACATTGAGATTCCCCATGTGTTCAGCATATCTGGCCAGTAAAGCTGATTCTGATTCTGAAATGTTTTTCCCAATTTGTTGTGGAAGACCTCGACAGTCCTGCCCAAACCATCCAAAGTGTTGGACGTCACTAAAATCAGTGGTTTCAGCTAGGTTTCTTTGTGCTTTCACACCCTGTTAATTCCCACAAAACAAGCAAACAAAAGGCCCACCAGTTTAGTTGGGGACACGTTCATCAGTTCCCATCAAAACCACATTTTTCATGTCACTGCATTTTTGATTCCATGCCATGATATTCACCAGTGTCACTTTCTATATTTGTGTACCTCTGCTGTCAGCAAGATGTGAAATGGTAATAATTGCTTTGCAATGCTGAAACAAATTAAGTGAGGCTATTAGCATCACTAGCAAATTAGACATACCATGCGAGTACTGTGTGTGCCTATTTGCAATCTGCCACCTACTGATTCATTCTGCTTTTAGCTTTGAGTGACACTGACTGTGATTTCAGTTGGAAGTAATACAGATAGTCCATCTGTGATGCATCTAATAAACCTATTTTGGAGGGTGAAAGTAGCCCCATGACACACTGTGTGTGTGTGACTGTGTGTGGGGGATGTACATGCAGATATTTAATGTTTGTGTTCCAGACTGTGCATATTTGTCTGTGACCTCTTTCTCAATCTGTTCATATATTTTTGTCTTTGTGTGTGTGTGTGGATACACACACTTTACTGTAGATGTTGCTGACTAGCCAAACCAGCCCTTGGGACGGAGTGGCACGTCTGGCTAACAAGCTCTGTCCTCGGCTGGAGCCTCACTGGTGAGCTGTGGTCTCAGACTTCCCAGATGGATTTTGGTGCTGGATGCATCATAGCTGGCCTGTGTTCAGCCAAGACCCTCCTTTTAGCCAGCTGTTATCATGACCCAGACCAGGTCCAGAACTACAGGGAACTATGTTATTCCTCTTGCCTTTCAAATGCGTCTCCTGTCTTCCTCCCTGGCTCTCTGTCCTTGTGTTTTTGCAATATTCCTTACATGTAATTGTTCAAATCCTCTCTTTAGACCCGTGCACCATACGCCTTAGAAAGCAGAATAAACATCAATTCATTTGCATGTTCATCAAAAGCTGCATGATGTGGTTTGGCCAAGGAATAACACTGTTTCTGATATATTCATAAGAGATGGAGCCACAGGGAGGTGTGGGAAGGAGAAAATGGTAATGGCTGGACTGCACTAACACTTTTTGTATGGAACGACAGGAACCCACTGCTCACTTTCCCATCCATCATGACAAACTTCATGGATTGACCATCATATTCCAGCATAAAGAAAAAACAGTATAATTCATTCATTACTTTGGTAATGCCATGGAGGAGGTAATTATCTTTTAATTGTTACCACAACCTAATTTAATCTCTGTGCATGCTCTGAAAACACTGAATGAAATCCTTTAGCTTGACGCAGGAGCTGGGGGTGACTAGTCTCTGTCAGAAGTAACTGGTAACTAGTTAGCACTAGCTAGTTACCTGGTAACTACATTGGTAACTTGCAACTACAGTTTTGTTTGCACCAAACATGTATTCCCAACCCCCTACTAACACACACATGGTTGTGAAGATTTTATTTTAGTTTAGTTTTGGGTGGGGTTTTGATGCATCCTCAGCACCAAAGCTTTATTTACGTATTTGTTTGTTTTATTTGATTTAGCTGATAAGAACACAATAATGGTGTCATATGGACCTCAACAATTGCTTCATCTAAAACAACATGTCTCCTGGACCCCATCCCAACCGGGCTGCTCAAAAACTTCTTTCCTCTAATCAACACATCCATACTAGATCTGATTAACCTCTCTCTATTAACAGGTTATGTTCCACAGGCTTTTAAAGTTACAAATATATACAAATAAAATTAGATTTCATTTGATTTGATATTTGGTTTTATATTTGAATGCAAAATGGGATGAGACAATGATGCTTTCATCTGAACAATTAAGGAACTGTTCAACAATTTAGGAGCTACCCTCTCCCCTTGTAGGCTAGCTCCATCCTGGTTGTGTATTTCTGAAACTGATGAGCTCTCCCTTTAAACACTTTATTATTTCAAATGTTTTCTCTAGATATCTTCAGCTCATATTACGCTATCCAGTGGTTGAAGTCCTATGTCAGTTCCTTCTGACCAAAAATGCTTTCAGTCAATTTCAGGAAATGTCAACACTCTTTGGTCTGCAGGTGTACTGTGTGAGGGGGTGGGGGGTATCTTAAGAAAGGATAAAGAACCTGTTATAAAGGACAAGCACCTTTTACTACAGAGAGGCTACAATGGTCACTGTCTGCCGAGGCACTCGAGCCTGTTGGCTCATTCAAAAAAATCCATCTCCCCCATGCCTTGCCTGCCACTCCCACCCTGGTTTGTCCATAGCAATCTGCTGCCAAACCAAACACTCACTGATGAAAAACAAATACAATGCTGTCAGCTTCACTACCTCACAGGCTGCGAACTTGTAATTCATGTACCTCCCAAGCCCCGTCTTGGACAATTGTAGATGTTAGTGTAGGGGGTTAAATATATTTTAAGTGTATAAATTTTCTGTGAAACATAAACACCTCCCCCAGGAGGGCTCCTGTTTAACTGCTCAACAAATGTCACTGATCTGTTTGGCTTACAATTAGCATTATATTAGAATGCCAGCTTTATAGCTGTCAGGTGCAGGGCAGGCTTGGCAGCCTATAATAAAATAAAACAACCCATTTCTTTTTCACCCTGTTTTCCACTTGTGCTCAGTTGTCTTTTATGATAGCCCATGCTGAGTTGATGTGCAATCTTCATGGAGGCTTCACAAAGAAAGGGATCAATGTGAGAGTCACTGGAGGGTGCATTAGAGGATCCACACCAACTGGGTCCCTCTCTCTGTTCATACTGTATCAAAGGATTCTAATTAGGCTTATGGGTAGAGAAAGAACAGTGAATATAGGCTGAAGAAGTCGCTTCTGGATGAGAGTCAGAGAGAAACAAGGAAAAGTGCTTTGCTTCTTCTCAGTAGGTGGGTGGGAAGACGGAACATCCTCCAGTTTGTGTTTTATATCACTGAAATAATTTCATCCATGGTCGGTGTATAGGAAATGAGGCTGAGGCTAATCACTGAAAAAAGGAAATACATTTCAAAAAGATGATTTGTAACATCAACTATTTTTGTTTCAAGCCTTCAAACTATTTTTATTTTGCACTGAGGCTGCAGAAGAGGGAGGTCTGCTCCAATAGAAAACTTGGAACAACAAAGTTCACTTTGTGACTGTGGGATAGGCACAAACAAGATACAGTAGTCATATAAAGACAAAGAAGCGTATGGTTCACTTTTAAAGAGTATTCAACAGTATCCCATGGTTTGTCTCACTCTGCTGTCCTCACCACAGCAGCCTGTACAGAGACCTCAACACCAGACTGGGCCTCTGCCACTGCAAGCCAACCAGCCAGCCACGCCCCAAACCAGGTACCCTGTGTGCACTCCCGGAACAGTTACGGCATACGACTGCTTCACAGCAGCAGCCTCACAAGTTCAACCCAGCCCGTTCCAGATTTTGAGTCTGTCAATTTTTTTTTCTGGCCCTGATGGCAGGTGGCTGGGGCCTCCTTCATCCCTTTGACTCAATACTTCCACCAGAGCCTCATTCCACCTGTCATTCTGTGCCCTTGACTGTTTCCAACTCTGAACCTGTCCCTAAACCTAGAGTCAATGAGGCCAACTCATTCCCCCCTACACAAAAGGTCAGTAACCTCAGCGTCACTATAACTCTTGATCCTTGGTTTGCTGAATGTCTCCGCCAAAGCTCCCGTTCTTTGGTGTGCCGACAAAAACGTCCCCACCAAGACACTAACTCTCCCTCATGCCCCCACCCCAATAAAACCTAACAAGCAACTAAGAGAGTTTAGTGAGTACTGAATAAACACATTAGTCCAATGTGTTTTCCCTTCAAAACACAAAATTTAGGATAATTTTACCTGTGAAGAAAACAAAAGAAATACATTTCATCTGATTTGCCTTTTAAAATATCAGTATGCAGGAATGGGAACTGCTCTAACATATATTGCAATTTAAAAGAACTGGCAGGAAAAAGATAATCCATCTGTAGCATATGCTAAAAGATACACAGGTCAATGAAACTTTGTTCTGCCTTCCCTCCTCCCTCACTGTGCTCGGTGGCCATTGCTATACATACTTTCACAGCTCTAGCAGGTGCACTTTGATAAACACCCTGATGCAAGATATATATTACCAATGAACCAAAAAGACTAGTAAAGACTGTAAAAGGCAGAAAGTGTCCTGTTGAAAAAACATAAAAGGTCCCCATCTGGCAGGCGAGCATTGGTATAAACTCACTTCCAGCTCCTTTTTGGGCAGAGGCCATTTTAATGAAGATAATGAGTGATCCAAAGTCTGCCAGTCACACCAATTCTTGCCGTGAAAACACCACTTACGTTTGCATAAGGAGGCCACTGTCAGCAAATTCCCTGAAGCAACAGTTAGCTAAATAAGCCTTGTCAGGTTTCACTATCAAAGTCGTGGTCTATATAGAGAGATTTATACCCCTGCTCTTGTTGTTGTTTGAATGGCCCCAAGAGAGCCCCCTCGACATCTATGCAGGCTTAAGATGCTGAACAGGTCCACGTGGCGACTGAACAAACCCAGTGGACAGCAGGCCTGTCAGCAGTATGTTTGAGGATGGCTTGAAATAGGTCTCTCTGTCACCACAGCAAATGTTTCAATCTGTGTGAAAGTAAAACACCTCTGAGATTCATCCCTTACTCTACTGATTCCATGTAAGTGCTCATCAAGTGCTGTGTGAGCCAGTCACTTCAAAAAATAGATGCCAGTGAGAAAATATGTGGCTCACCACATATATCCTCCACTGAATGCACAGTTAGCCTAATCCAGGCAACATGGTTAGGCAGCATCAGTCAATACACTGATACACTGTTCAGTGCATAAGCACAGACAGTAGCTGGAGCCCTCCTCTAAGAGACTTGCAGTAATTGATAGGCTGGCAGTTTGATTCCCAGCTTCTCCAGTCCACATGTCAAAGTGTCCTTGAGAACGACACTGAACCCAAAGTTGATCCTGGTGATATCACCAGTGTGTGAGTGTGTGTGTGTATTTGGGAGCACAAATGGGTGAATGGACAAATAATAGAAAAGCTCTATACAAGTACAAGTCCATTTAGCATTACCGCATGGAGGTGACCTTCTCATTGTCCGGGTTGAGCTCCATCACAGCGGCACTCAACCTTGGGCTTGTGAGTGTCCCTACACCCATCCAGCACCTCTCACCCTGGGAAAATCTGGAAGAGAACAGAGTCCGGCCCCTCTCTAGGAGTTTACTTCTTGATCTGGTGCTGTGCATGCAGGTGAGCCCAGCTATATCTAAATGGCACCTCTCTCCACCTCCCACACCAGGTTTGGATCCTTCCCCACCAGAGAGGTGACCCAGTGCACCAAATATGACAAAATTGACACACTTTGCTGGATAGTGTTGAAATCCGATGGAAAGGTGTTGGTGAAATGTTATTCCTCCCATTAAACTGTTATATCTATCCTTAGCACACTGGCTGTAAATTCTGAAAACTGTATAAAGTGAGGTCTTAATAACGTCGCGCATATTTGTGTGAGTGTGTTAACAGGCTGCTGCGCTCGCTCCGCTGCCTTTGTTGCTGATTACCACTTCTGTTCAGTCTAATCTGATAAAAATTCAGCTGTATGTCCTCTGTCTTTCTTCTCTTTGCCTTTCTCTGCTTTTTCATTCCTTCTCAAGGAGACAGAAAGCATGGGCGATGCAAGAAAGGACTGACATCTGCACACGCTGTCATGAATTGATATCATCCACAGATGGCCGTGCATGCAAGATATGACTGTAATGAAGCAGAGTAGGAGTTTGTCTTGCTCTTGTATTTTCTTCATATCAGCAACTTCAGCAGTTTTTTTACATTTTGCACACTTTGCTGTGGGCTTGAACCATACACAATGAGTACAACAGCAGATCTAGATTTTTTATTTTCTAATAATCTATCTGTGACAGATTATATTTGGCTGACTATGTTTGATTGTCTTTTGCTTTTTCATTGCTTTAAATGCTTCAGAATCAGATTGGAGATCAAGTCCTACATGAGAATGCTAGCTATTAAATGTGTGCGTACACACACACACACACACACACACACACACACACGCGCATTCCTTGTGTGGACTTTCCATTGACTTACATTCATTTCCTGGGGAAACCTAGCTCACCCTAAGCATAAACCATGTTGTCACCCTAAAAAAATCTGTCATTCAAACCGGAGGCTGGTCCCCACAAGAAGGACCGGGTCCAGAATGTGAGTGTGTAAACAGTTTTCAGTCCCCACAATGTGAATAATACCAAGGCACACACACCCACATCACACTCTCTACTCATCCTTCATCTCTCAGCAGACATAACCTCAATGTACACAGTTTCCAATGGCAACTGCTGCCCACAGCTACTTTACAGAGAAAATACAGACAAAAGTAATGGGAAAAAAACCTAAAACTGAAAATGCTCAGAATAGCTGCTCACTATAAGTAGCCTGTGTCTCTAAATGGACTCTGAAGTGGCAGCAGGTAAGGGAATAGGAACACTCGTACATGTATCTAAATGAGTCAGACAAAGGGTTGTGGATGGAAAAACAGCACCGTAGTTTCTGTATCCCAGTGTGCTCAAAACCACAATGCCATCACGTTCAAGCAATGTACAGGAGGAACATTGTGTGACTTTGTTTTTTGTGGTAATCTAATGATCACAACAGCACAGATTTAGTGCAGTCCATTAGCATGTTAGTGTGTGATAACACATATAGAACTAATTCATTTGTTGGGTCTTATTTTCAAATCTTTTGCCACCAAGGCCATCATGTTTAACTGGTCAAGATGCTAGACACACTGTCAGCAAGCCAAAGGTTCAAGCCACTTAGCACTTGAAGTCTTTCCAGTTCTTGTACCACGCTAACTCTGAGAGACGAAGCAGTCCAAGTAACTACAATACAGTGCTGATTTATTCAATGAACACAGGTAAAAGTTAACATTACACGCTCAGGCATCTTGCACCCCCAACATGCACGCAGGCAGCTGGAAGATGAAAGACCCTGAACCCAACAGGCCTGTACATTATATCTGTTTTGGGCTAACCCCATTCTACACAGGGACGTCAAACCGTGACGTCTCTGGTGCCAGCCATGCAGCTGGCCATAGCAGTAGTCAAAACATGAAGAAAATCAATGTGTGTGTGTTGATTAAGTGGTGTGTATCTAAAAACATTCTGACAGGACATTCAGTGACATGTCCTGACATTAGGCATAAGAAGATATTATGATTATGATTAAACACATCATACAGTAATCAACTCTCTATCTAGTTATCCTTGACCATAAACAACCTGGAGTAACTCATGAGAATGACTAAGCATTTAACAGCCTGAGCTAGACATCCTGTCTACACTAAACATTTCTAATACAACAAGTACCTAACCAATATCTATCTGACTAAAAATACCTAACACACTGAAATAAGCACATCTTCAGAGTTGGTGATTATACCTTATTGCATATATAGTACTCTAACCCTGAAATGTAGGGCAAGCTATAGCGGGTTTTGTGAGAAAATAATTTCAAGTTAAAGTCCATTTAGTAGCTTTTTAGAGCTTATGATTACATATTACAGTCTTCTTCAGTAAATGGCTGTATGTGTGTGTTTAGGGGGTGGGGAGGGGGCTCATAAGCTCTGTGTTGGTCAAAGATGGCTTTTGGTGCTTTTGGTGACAAATGTGGCCAACATTTCAATCTTTAGGCCACATGGCAACACCTTAGCCAGTTCCACTCCTGGTAAGCAAACTTTCACTTGAGATTGTTTTCACAAGTGCAGCCCACAGACTCTCAGACCACTCTATGGTCCATCTTATTCCAACCCACAGGCAGAAGCTGCAAATCCTGTGGTCAAAACAGTGAAGAGCTGGACTGAGGAGGCCAAGTCAGAGCTACAGGCCTGCTTTGACTGCACAGACTGGAGTGTATTTGAGACTGCAGCTACAGACCTGGATGAACTCACTGGCACCTATATCAGTTTCTGTGAGGGTGTGTGTGTGCCCAAAAAGACCTTCTGTACATACAACAACAACAAGCCCTGGTTTACAGCAAGACTCAAGCAGCTTCATCATGCCAAAGAGGAAGCTTATAGAAGTGGGGACAGGACTCTATACAGCCAGGCAAGGAACACATTGACAAGGGAGATCAGAGCAACAAAGAGGACCCACTCTGAAAAGCTGAAAGCTCAGGTTTCAGCCAACGACCCCTCGTCTGTGTGGGGGAGCCTGAAAACCATCACTTGCTATAGAACCCCCTCGTTGTGGACGACCGTCAACTAGCAGACGACCTGAATGTGTTCTACTGCAGGTTTGACAATCAACACTCCACCCTCACAATCACCAGCCTTTCCTCCAGCCCCCCACCTCTAACGATCTGTGAAAACGATGTGCATGGCCTCTTTAAAAAACAAAAGATCAAAAAGGCTCCAGGCCCAGATGGTGTGACCCCCTCCTGCTTGAAAGTGTGTGCTGATCAGCTGGCCCCCATCTTCACACTTACAGTATCTTCAACAGGTCACTGGAGCTGTGTCAAGTCCCCTCCTGCTTCAAACGCTCCACCATCATTCCAGTCCCCAAGAAAA
>NW_018127959.1:907142-915618 GCF_001952655.1 Monopterus albus
ACCTGTGTATATATACATTGTACAGATTATACAGACTTGTACAGGTCTCTAGTTCTTAAGTACTCTGTTTTTATCCCTATTTATCTCATTTCAGGGAACATTCCCTTGTTGTCTGCATTGTTTACTGTCTGTTTATACTGCTTTTTCTGCATTGTTTGCACTGTTTGTTGATGTTAATGCTCCTTATTTTGTTATATTACACAACCTTATGCTGGTTTACTGTTTGCACATTGAGAGCCGATGTACCAGAGTCAAATTCCTCGTGTGTCCATCACACCTGGCCAATAAAGCTGATTCTGATCCTGATTCTACCTCAGGTCAAGAATGAACCTCCGTTCTCAAGAAAGTTCTTTTAAAGTTATTTCAACTCCCTGCTTCTGTTTTTACATAAAAAAAACTAGTAGGGCAGTAATGGTCTTTTTATCACTACTTGCTGTTGTGTACAGTTTCAAAACAAATATAAATGCTGTGCTGTGTTGAGATTACAAGTGAGATTTATATGTACAGAAAAAAAACTCAAGGGACCTCTTTTTCACTGTGGGAACTTTTCCTACAACTAATTTTTAAGAACTCTGTGGCCTTTTTAGTGTGACACATCAGCCCCTATTTTGGTTTACAAAAATCTGGTAGAGGGACAGAAATGATACAGCTACATGGAGACTGAGGTACTGCATATTTGTATATTGATGAGTGGTCAGATACAAAACTATATAATTACAGTTAACTGTAGGTCATCGGTGGCTGGTGTTAAGATATCTTGTTTTCATTAGTGGAAATTAAAAGTTTGAAAAGAGAACTTGAAATGACAGGATGTGTCCAAACGGTTTAAGATTTCAAAGCCTGCTGAATCAACTACTTTTTTCTTGTTAATAATAAAGCTTGAGACTAAAGGGCAAGAGAAAATCTCAGAGATGCCTCTTTCCTACAGGGATCTAATCAGAAGGCAGCATCAGTGTTGCATCTCACTATCCCTTCTCAGTGCATCAGCAGATGTGCAGGAAGTTCAAACCGTAATTATGCCATCTTTGTGTGCATTCAGCATGTCCATATGCTGTTTGTGTTGAAACATGCATCTGCCCTACCTCACCTTGAGGCACGTTCTTGTCGAACTCCTGCCAAAACCAGTGAAGAAAAGTGGTGATGAGGAAGTGTAATATGAGCAGCTCTTGTATTGTGGTGGTAATTAAACAAAACCAAGATGGATTGAGGTCAAACCTGCACAGTAAGCATTCCTTATATATTTCATAATTGCTGATGCAGTAATAATTAGACATGAGACATAGTAATCAGCAGATTGAGTTGTTCCTTTTATACTGTGGAGGTTTTGTCTAGCACTCTGTTGTCTACCTATATAGGGTAATAATGTAGCACTGTCTTTTAGAAATTGTATTTATAGTGTAAATGGTTTGCATGCATTTCAGAATCAGAATCAGCTTTATTGGTCAGGTGCATCAAACACACGAGGAATTTGACTCTGGTACATCGGCTCTCAATGTGTATGTACATATCCTCATGCAAGGGGCAAGTAGACAGTAAACCAGCATAAGGCTGTGTAAGATAACAAAATAAACAGTATTAACAAGCAACAAACAGTCCAAACAATGCAAAATAAACAGGCAGTAAACAATGCAGACAGACAAAGTAATGCTCATTGAAATGAGATCAATAGTCATCATGGGGCGACTGTTGTTCAGTGGGTAGAGCGGTCATCTCCCAACCGGAGGGTTGCAGGTTTGAATGTTGGTGCCTGCAGTCCACATGTCGAAGTGTCCTTGGGCAAGATACTGAAGCCCCAAGTTGCCCCCGATGGTTAGAGCCATTGGTTGAGTTGGCGCCGCAGATGGCTGCCACGGTTCTGTACTGGAAACAAATTCCTTGTGTGTAACGTACTTGGCCAAATAAAGGTGATTACTCTATGACCCAGATTCCACCGTTTGTAGAATGAACCATATTTATACACTTAGGCTGTGGATTAGTGGTTGTAATTCCTCTTCATCACTGACCATTTGGATGCCTTCAAAATTTTCATCATGTGTGGATGTAATTGTCCAAAGCTAATCGTACGGTCAAAAACAATGCTGTGGTGATTAGGTCTAGATGATGTCCCCCTCTCCGGAACATATTTTGAGTAGACTCAATCATTTCAAACCTGTCCTAAAAACGTCTAAGACATCTGAAACATCTAAGAACATCTAATTGAAGTCTGTATGGGACGTTCAGAAGGGGTCTCGTGCAGAGGTGCAAACTACTGAGGCAACAAAAAGGTGACATCAGGGCTGTGGAGAGCGGCAGTCTTGTCAAAGTATTATAAATCTTTATATATGCTGTTTTCTATTCATAAATTAATAAGAACTATTTCTATTTGAGCCCATCCTCTCCTACTCACCCAACCTTTTCTTACATTTCCTCTGTTCTCTATGCTTATACACTATTACATCACTATGACTAGCATAGTGATGTAATAGTGGCACTGACAAACTTAGTCAAAACAGGCACCACTTTGCCCATCTGGCATTATAAGGAGTTGAATAAAGAGAAAAGGAAGTTTAGCTTAAGGTTTCAGTGAGAGGACTGCTAGGCAGAATATTAAAATATAAATGTAAAGGCGGTGGGGGGTGTACTGGTGTTCAGCTTGTCAGTCAGCATTGTTTACTCCTTTGACATCTGCTCTTCTGCTCTAGTCTTGTCTCCCTAGTGTATGTTGAAGGAAAGTTTTGCAGCAACTCTTGAAATGGCATTGTTTTGACATTGCATTTTTCCAGGTGACATCTCTTCCAGACCCTGGAGGCTAGAGATTTATGCCTACAGTGACTGTGAAGAGGACAATGATAGCTTCCGCAGTGCTGTTTTATGACTCTGAGGCCCTGAATATCCCATACCTCTTTATGTTCAATATGTCAGTCCTCCAACGCTGACGACATCTCCTTTCCTTACAGTCTCACTGCACTCGTTATCTCTTCCTGAAACTAAGACCATGTGATGTGCATGGATGTGTCAGCACACCTGCATATATAGACAAGGATGTGGAACCAACACGGGCATAAAATACACGGTTGTGGGGTACATGGCCTAGACACTATAGCATGCAAAGCACGTTTACGAGCCGAGGCACACACATTTATTAGATAAAGGTGCATTTGACAAAAGTGACTTAAAACTCAGTGCCAATAGTCCTTCATCCACTCCTACTGTGAAATAGTTTTGAGTCAATTTGCATGTGTAGATTTACTTTCCTCATTAGGTTTGATATTGTCACTTCAGACTCAGGAAGATGAATCGTGCAGTGTGGAGAAATGAATTTCATTTCACATCTCACCACACTTTCTTTTTCACACGCAAAACAGCCCAAATTCACAACTCCTTAATCTGTATTGCAAATACAATCTCAGGCCCTTATTCCCATATGATACACAGTGTTCTTTACAAAAAACAGCACAACAATAAACCCTCTGAGAGAACACAGCAGACTCAGCAGACATGAGTGAGCAAGAGTGACGCTGCCTCAAGCTGTGTGCCATCCATCTGTAGCTGGGTGACATCCTCACAGTCCGCTCTGCTTGATGTCTTCCCTACAGCTGCTGAGTGACGAAGGCAGAAAGCGTGATGTGCACTAGACTTCATCATCACTTGACAGACACCAATCTGTCTTTGTGAAGACACGAGAGTTAATTTTGGGATGGTGTGAAAAGATAGAGTAGATTGGGATGAAAAGGATGAAAGTAAGCAGAGATGAGAGTATTGTCCTCTTAGAGTTTTACAGATGCTCTTCCACTTCACCTGCCAATATGCTGACTCTTGCTAACGGCTTCCCTTCTTGACCCCTTTTCTCTTTCATTTAGCCTCCATCTTGAGATTTTAGATGCCTCTCTCCTTCCATTTCATGTGTGACAATGCATCCTCCATTAAGTCTTTATAGGTTGATGGAAATGCCATAAGGCCACTGAGATGAGCATACATCATCCCATTCACTCCCTCCTTCTGCTGAGCTTTCATTTTCCTTTTGTCTCTTACCTCACCCTGTCAGACTGCAGAGCCAGATCACTGTGTGCTCAGAATCACCAAACTACATAGCTGCATAGTACAACTGCCCCACATATACTGTACCTACAGCTTCTGATATGAAACGGCCTTAATCTATGCTCAAAACAAAAGCACAGCCTCTCTGGGTCAGCGTGCAAATGAAGGATATCTGCTCTGACATAGCTGGGTTGTCTCCCCAGACGATTAGACCTGAAGAGAGGTCTATGCTGCCTTAGGTGTATCAGACCTAAAGCAGTGCTAGCACACATCAGCTACAGGGATTTACAAGATATTTGGTTATTTTGGAAGAATAAGCTATTTTCCCATTTTCTGTAATGACAGTGTAGTCCCATTTATTTCCAAAATCCTTGAAAAAGCTGTTGCAAAGCAGTTATGTGACCACTTGCACAAGAATGATTTGTTTGAGGATTTTCAGTCAGGATTTAGAGTCCATCATAGTACAAAAACCGCATTGGTGAAAGTCACCAATGATCTTCTCCTAGCCTCGGACAAAGGACTTGTCTCCATACTTGTCCTCTTAGATCTCAGTGCTGCTTTTGACACCACTGATCACAGCATCTTACTGCAGAGACTTGAACATGTTATTGGGATTAAAGGAACTGCACTAAGTTGGTTCAAATCTTATTTATCAGAAAGATTTCAATTTGTTCATGTCAATGACAAATGTTCCACACAAACTGACGTTAGTCACAGCGTTCCACAGGGCTCTGTGTTAGGTCCAATACTCTTCACTTTATACATGCTCCCTTTAGGCAATATTATCAGGAAGCTGTTGGGTTTTCCCTATGTAATAATATTGATAACAGTAAGGTCTAGACCTTACTTTGTAAAGTGTCCTGAGATGACTTTTGTTGTGATTTGGCGCTATACAAATAAAATTTGATTTGATTTGATTTGATTTGGAGGCTGACGAGGAGTGGGTGTAATGGGAAACAGAACAGTGTCAGGTGATGAAATGAACGTCTTAGCAGTGCTGAGCACCTACTGGTTGCCTGTTCTCCACCCTGCCCCCTTATCACATTACAGCTCAGATAGATGGTACATGAACCCCAGAGGTAAGGGATTAATTTGTTTTAAGCTCTGCAGACTGCTTTGACTGACCTTGAACAAAGGATAAAATACGAATAATTTTCTCTCTTCTTCCTGCCCTGCACACTCGCTTGGAGGAAGAAAACATTTAAGAGAATGAGGGAGGTCATATTTCTCCTTTCAGAAGCTAAAATCACAGAGTAAGGAAACAACTGGGCTGTTTCAAATAGTACATCATGTTTGCATGTGGTATGCAACACTCACATTTTACCATCAACAAACCCCTGTCACAGTCAGATTCTTTTTTATCCAGCTGTTTATTTTGCTTCCTAAAGGCTTCTGGAAAGAATAAGAAGTACCAGGCTTTGTATACACATGTAATATTTCTTAATGAGATCAATTCATTGTTACTTTGGGCTTTTACTGAGATTTGATGACAGGAAGGAAATTATCACCATATACATGTTTAGTGATTTAATTTAAGTATGAGTGGCCATATACTGTATGTCAGCTTAGGTTTGTGTTTAGGCAGGAGGTTGTCACACTGAACTGCCTTCATTTCCAAAGTATACAAAAGCTCTCAGCCAAAGTGTTAAATCTGAACAACTGAATTTGACAAATCTGCCCTGTTACTAACATCAACACTAACAATGTTGATGTACAATTTTCAGTAATTCAATACATATACACTCAACTGGCAGGTTACTGGGTCCATTTAGATAAAACTACTGCAGACTAATACAGTCTGGAAGGTCATGAAGGTGATAAAAGGTTAGTATTTGTCACACACTACATTCATCAGCAGCATAAACTACAACCTGTAAAAGACCATATAGTTGAATCAACATCTGTCAGAAACAGCCTGAACAAAAACCACCAGGCTGTTGGATTAGACTGACTTAGTTTTCACTTTACCTAATAAACTGCCAGCTGATGTATATAATAACATAAATGTAAATATAAAAAAATGTTCTGAAGGTAATAATAAACTTGTTAAAGTACACCAAGATTTTCAACTTTGTCACATATGTGCAAACATGTAAATGCACAAAAACCTGCACACACAAATTCCCATCACTCTTCCATCTATTAGTTGTGTTTTAGCCCCGTGAGATGAGTGTGCTATTCATAAGGTGTGCCTGTCAACATCAATAAGGGCCTTCCAGTGTGAGGGGCCATTAATACCAAAGTAGCCACTCGGCATGTTGTCAGATATGAATAATGGTTTGCATAACAAATCATTTCACTGTCTGACAGATATTCTAGTGTCTGCACGGGCAGAGGCTTCGGTTACAGCACTTTGCTCCCATCAGCAGCCCCACTGCTTGATGAAAGTTGAAGTTGAGGATCGGGGGTGGCGAATTGGCAAAAAAATTCACACGGATGACACCTTTTTCTGCAGCTATAGAGAAGACAATACAGGAAAAGGCTGTGCACTGTGGCGACAGAATGAATCACCAGCAGTCACAAATAGTTAGTGTCCCACAGCTGGGATGTAATGATGTTTTCTAATCATTCCTGTGGGTCGTGGCACCTCATCTCTCACTGATGACATCTTTGTGGCAAATGCAATTTGACCAGAAAACAACAACCTGTATCTCCTGTCAGCGAGTACGTTTCCACATCAATCTTGCCACAGAACATGGGCAGTATATCTGCCCTCATAAACAAGACATTCAGGGTAACATCTGGACTATTTCTAACTGTAGTGGACTTTCTAAATGAAATGAGATAATCTGATAAAGCTGGTTCTGTGCCAGGAATATATGATTCCTAATAAAGAAAAAACCTCAAATAGTGTATATGATTGTACAGGATTCATCTTCCAGCTCTCATTCAAAGGTACTCCTATCCTTTCTTGTCTTTCTACAGCGAGGTAGTTAGAGAAAGTGTCTGAGCATGAAGTGAACAGTTTTAGGACACATCAGTGTGTCATGCAAAGACATGACAGCTGACACCTGCTGAATGGAGAGAACCTGCAGAGAAATAGAGGAGCAGGTAACAGACAAGAGAGAAACCAGGTTACATAGTGCTTTGCATGGCCTGTACAGTAAAAATCAAGGATGCCTGTGAAACGGCTCTCCAGCGGCCTGAGTGTGTGGAAAGTGTTGGGAATCTATTTGAAGTTTTGCTTCAAAGAGAAAACATCCAGGTGAACTTTTGTTATAGATATTCTATCTCATACGTCAGCTCTGTTTCATATTCATGCATCACTGGATTCATTTTGGATTCATTGTACAGAGCAAACTGCTTCTCAGCTCCTCAAAAAATCACAACCAGCTAAAATATACGCAATAAATTTATGAAAATAATTACAGGATGTGAATGTTTCACTTCTAGCTTTTTCTACTGGAAATCACTGATGATTAGCTGCCTCAAGTCAATCACACATTAGATTAGCTTAACACAGTCTTATCATTGATAGCTAAGTCAGGCCAACAGAGACTTTTTTCTAGATGAAAGGAATAAGCTGTGAGTTATGAGGTCAAAGTTAACTCAGCCTTCTATTAAAGTGACATGCTCTCATCACTCCAACATGACCAGGCCTTGAGGATATCAAGGCCAAGGTGGAAGGCCAAGAAATTCTCTCTCACATGGGGCTTGCAGAGGTTTCACTCTGTGCCAGTGTCAGAAAATGTCACAGTCATATTCTCCATGCATTTTCTCAGCCTTCAGCCATCCTCCCTTTGCTGCGGTGTCTGTGTGTCCTGACATTTTCAAAGCTGGCCTCTGTGAGGTTAAACTGCTGCAGAAAAAAAAAACTGAAAAGTGGAATGCACTCCAGCACCTCACATTCAGGGGCTTGGGCATGGGAGGCAGGTGCAGGTGCAGCTGACCTGATATTGAAGTCATCAGACCTGGGAGTGAGGACTTGCTGACTTGGAGGTTTTTTGTTGGGCTGTATTGCCTGAAGCACTGTTATTGCATTTGCCATATGGAAGCCAGACCCTCACCATCACCAAATCTCTCCCAGTCCAAGCTGACTCCTTCTACTTCTGATGAGATCACAGGTACAGTGCTCCCACAGTAGCTGAGCTTGCTCCATGCACCAAGGACTGATGGAAGAACATGTCAGAGATCGTTATGAGTGGCAGGGATATTTGGGTGTATTAGTGGAGGTTATAACAGAGGTGGCCAGTACAGAAATCACATTTCATTAAGTTTTCCTGCTTTTTTTGCTTTATTGTTTTTGTATTTACAAGATGGCAGTAGACAGGGAAAGGGTGGAAGAGATGATTCGTCATGAATTTTGCTCTGCATGGAAGTCATATATAAATATACTGTATATTATGTATGTATGTATATAAATCATCAGATAGAAGAAATGGCTGATATTGAAAAATCCTACCAGTGTCTGGACAAAGCTGGACTGAAAGACAGCACAGAGGCACTAATCCCATAGAAC
>NW_018127959.1:915825-920144 GCF_001952655.1 Monopterus albus
CCAACCGGACATAGTAGTGGTGGACAAACAGAAGAAGAAGGCCGTAGTGATAGATGTAGCAATCCCAAGTGATAGCAACATCAGGAAGAAGGAACATGAAAAGCTTGAGAAATACAAAGGGCTGAAAGAAGAGCTAGAAAAGATGTGGAAGGTGAAGGCACAAGTGGTCCCTGTGGTAATAGGAACACTGGGGGCTGTGACCCCCAAACTGGGAGAGTGGCTCCAACAGATCCCAGGAACAACATCTGAAATTTCTGTTCAGAAGAGTGCAGTGCTAGGAACAGCTAAGATACTGAGCAGGACCCTCAAACTCCCAGGCCTCTGGTAGAGGACCTGAGCTTGAAGTAAGGAATACAAGACCGCCCCAAAGTGGGGGGCGAGTGGGGATTTTTTATATAACACTGTTTTTTTAAGGACAGTTTTTCCCCTCAGGTAAATAAACTCAGCTGAGTAGCTTTTTATTTTTTTGGCATGTGAGTTTTCTTTTAAAGATTTGTATCACATGTACATTGTCAGTTTGATCATTCTTTTACAAAGTAGTGTGAACTATTTTTTCTAACTAACTTTGCCAAACTACATTTCTCTTTCTCAAAGTAGTTTCCCAAGACACAGATAGTTGGTTAATTAGTTAAAGTCACTGTGTTCCTACAACATCTATGCTATGTCTGTGACCCATGTGTCATGCCTGCCTGCAAACCTTATTTCCTTTGGCATAATAATAAAGCTGAATGTTGAATTATATAGAAAAAACTGACATTCACATAAAACATACAGGGTAGCTGAAGATAATGAGTACTTAGTAACTGATACCACACTGTTTTATCTCCTAATATAAAATCTGTAAAACCCTCATGTGCCATATCAATTCTTTCATTACAATGCAGTTATATTTCATTACAGTGCATAAACCTTATAAGCTCCAATAGACACAATTACAGGCTCATGTTGTGCCAAGTGCAGAGATATAAGACCTGAGGATGATGGGGTATGACAAAAATAGCCAACACAGCTGGTCGAGTGCTTTTGTAGAGGCCTGAAAATAGTTACGTAAAAATAGACACCCCTAAAATTTTTATTTTCTTATTGTACAATTATATTTTTACTACTAATATTCATTTGGTTTTTGTTACATCTCGTTTGAGTTGGGTGTATTTCCTATACTGGCCAGTAGATGGCGCATAACGCGCAGCAGTGGTAGAAAGTAGGCTTGAAAGCATACACTTTCATGCGTCCTGTTTCTCACCAGAACAGTGTGTATCCCTGAACTCTAATGCTATACTGTATCTGCAAACCTTTAGCGACTGGAGTCATGTTGATTTTTGATAAATGAATAACAGCAGTTCATAGTGCTGTTCACGAACTATCCTCTCATTTTTAGGAAGAGGCTCTCTGATTTTATACTTCTACTATTTGGGGTTATGATGGGTGAAAAGCAAATCTAGGGGTACCCAAGATTAAACATTAAATGGCTGCAAATGAGCAGCCATGGGCTCTTTAAACCAAGCAGATACTGTACGGATCCAGCCCAATTTTAGACCTGATTCATTCGCACCAGATTACTTTTAGAATCAGGCTGAACATTGCTCCAATCAGTTGTCATTTGATATAGAGTGTAAGCAGGGTCCCAGCGCCCATTTTATGACCTGAACAACCAATGATCTACCTCCCGACTGATCAGATGGACTTCTGGTATGTCAGAAATATTGGTTGGCTGTCTTGCAGTGTGAGCAGGCCCATGGTTCAATTTTCCGCAATTCCACTTCCTCAATGCCCCTGCCTGAAAACAATGCAACAAGATGGCACAGGTTACACATTGCATTTTGTGGACCTCAGCTTTGAGGACCAATCAAGCTCTGGCAACAGCACACTTGCTTGTATGGCATAACATTAGAACTGTATAATGACCGACAGCAACATGAGAAGCTGTGGCTCAGGAGGTAGAGTGGGTTGTCTCATAATTGGAAAATTAGAGGTTTTATTCCCAGCTTGTCCAGTCCACATGTTGAAGTGTCCTTGAGCAAGACAATGAGTGTCCAGTTGCTCCTGGCAATTTTAATAGAGAATAACAGCAAAAATGCAGCAACAAAGACATGAGTGGGTCCAAGTTTACTTTGTTAAATTAAGAATTGAGTTCAAATCTTTAAAAACACTACAGGATTACAAGAGCACAATGTGTCATAACTGAGAGTCATGCATCTAAGGCATGTCACTGCATTTCTGATTTAGATTTGAGGTGTATTACAATATGTCTGATCACCTGTTATATGATCTGGTAATACAATGGGAAAGCAGTGTGCAAACTGCAGTGTGTTTAATCTTTTATGGACAATTTATCAGTGTATTCTGAGTACGGACAAAGATAAATGAATTGCAAAACTGAAAAAGATTAAATTATGTGACAATATAGGGGGGAAAAAGATGAATAACCACAAGTGGGATCTAACAGTGGCCAGTGAAATAAAGCAGAGGGGCGTGTCGTGGCTGGTGTTAGGAAATAGTCAGAAGGAGACAAGTACTCTGATTGCAACAGGACATTACTCTCTGCTCATGTCCTAAACGACGTGCAGAAAGCGGCGGTGTCCTCTCTAAAGTCCTTTTCCCATTAGGCCTTGCATCATTTAGGAGATTAATGAAGCTCATGCATGAACTCTGTCACATTTGTCAGCTACCTCATTTGATAATATGAGGCGAGACTTATCCTTCCTCCACTTTAAAAGGTCACAGTTGGAGATGCTGGAAAATGGAAAGGTGAAACATAGACATACAATAACCTATGAAAGTAATACAGAAGCAAGGCAAAGACTGAATTCTGTTTGCCAGCGATCACATAAATTCTATAATTAAACAGCGCCAGGAAAATCACTTTTTCCAAAAGAGACATTACTGTACTATATAGGCAAACCCCATCTGTCTCATCTCTGGCTTTATCTGCAATCATTAAGAACCATAGAGTTTGTTTGACTCGTGGTGACTCGTGTCTGTTCACTCTAGAAAGCCCAGTCTTTTTTCCTTCTTCCACTGATGCCACACCTCTGAAAAACAACATGTTTGCAGAGGTATTTAGGGACACCAGCAAGGTGGCACGGGGATAGAACAGAGTTGTTGTTTACCTTCACCACCAGCCCCAAACACCCCGTGTTGTCCACGGCAATGGCCAGCATCAGCCAGGGCCCCGGTAAACATGACAAGGCAGGAAGGAGAAATATCCCATTAACTCAGGAAATTGGTACAAGCTGTGCTGTCACACAGTCCTGTCACCTTTCTTATTTTACTGAGTGTCGAGCCTGACACATGCTTACAACTCAAGGGTACTTTGTTTTTAGATTCACCATTACTCAACCCTAGAACAGGTTTCAACCAATAACCACCTCTTCCTCAACATTTTTGACTAAACTGGACTGCCACTATATGTTACAGGACGGAGGAAGCTCGATACCTTTTACCTTTGAAAATACACTGTAGTTGTCCAAACATACATTGTGTAACGGGTCATGTCATTGTCATGGTTTTGTGTTTTACCTAGGTTTTCTGTAAGATGTGACACTCTTAGTGACTCTGCTTCTACTACAGCATTCATCTACCTTTTTAAAACAAGCCATATTTTCTCTTAATACATTGACTTTTCTTTGTCAGAGATCGAAGTTGGTTTGTTGCATTTGTTAGCAACATGATGCAACAAAAAGGACATTTTAGAAAAATGTCAACTTGTTGCTAAATAATTTTGATCTAATTATTGTTTCATGCAATAAATCAGCACTTAAGCTTTTTTAATTTCAGTACCTTAAAACTACAATAAGGATTGTTTCCAAAATGCACTAGCACTAGCATGCGACTGTAGAATCATCTGCCTCCACTCTGGCCAGACCTTCCCTCTTCCTGCTCGCCCCAGTCCCATTGTGCAAGCAAAACTTTTACACGGTGTCACAGTTTGGAGACGTTATTGGGCAGCATTCAACTGGTGGCCACTAAAATAATGCACCTTATTGAGCTGGCTGCCCTGCTTTATGTCTGTGAGTACAGCACGACTCTACAGCAACTCCCACTACACAGTTTTGTGTGTGTGTGCGGGGGACACTGTGAGGGTGGCTGTGTCTCAGAGGTAGAATGGTAACCTCCCAACCAGAAGGTTGGAGGTTCAATTTATGGTGCCTGCAGTTCACATGTTTTGCCTTTGGGCAAACACTGAAACCCAAGTTGCCCCCTATGGTCAAAGCAGCACCTTGCAGGGACAGCGCTGCCATCGGTGTGTGTGTGCATGTGAGTTGGTAGCTGTGGTAGGCTGCCTCGTTTTGTACTAGTGACACATTCATATATATATA
>NW_018127959.1:920170-921800 GCF_001952655.1 Monopterus albus
AAACTACCTAGCTAGATGCATATATATCTAGATAAATGGAGCTACAGCAGGAGACAACCAGGAAAAGGCCCCATGCATGGGATGATTTTCAATTTCTGCTAGATAATAAGGTAAGTATAAGTGTTGTTTTTATGTCACCAGTATTTACACTGGAAAACCCCTGAACAGCAAGCCACCAAGTGCAATGATCTTGCTATAGAAAACATAAACTGTACAGTTGTAGCCAATGCCCAGTTTCAGTGGAATGGAAAATGACATATGAATGCATTCAACTTATGATTGACTTTGCTAACTGATTGTTTCACAGGTCCAGTGGATGCTGTGGGAGACAACACCTCATCCATGCTGAGGCATTTAGAGCCTGGTAAAAGCCACACCAATGTGGCTCATAGCCAGTAACTAGAAGTCTGGGCTTTTCCAGTGGGGAGAAGTGAAGAGGGAGGCAAACTAACTCAGTTCAAAACACGGGCTTTACTGGTAACATAAACACTGCATGTGACCTTTGATGCCCAGTTAACTGCATTACAGTCCTATCTCTACACCTAGAGCTGACTGCTGTCTGGCTGTATGTAAAAGGAGTGGGTTTCGTTCGGCGGTCTTCTCTCTCTCATACTGCTCACACTGCAGGCCGCAGCTTCTGGCAACAACAACATTACCAAAAAGGGTATATGTCTTAAAGAGGAAGGCCTGGCCAGTAACAACAGCCTCCATTTGTGAACGAAAGCTGCTGTGGAGACCTTCTCTGCCATAGTTCACTAGCTGTAGCTGTAACAACGAGCGGTAACACATCTGCCTGTAACTGCAATGCCTTGTGGGAAACTCTTGGCCTGTGCATTGAGTGCACGAGAAAAGTGTGCACAAGTAGGAAGTTAAACCATCCAATGGTTTTGCTTGAGACAAGTAAAATTATTGGTCAGGCTTTTTTCAGCCCTGCTGCTGCCACAGATGATGGATTTTTATCTTTATGTTGTCATTGCATTTGATGTATTCATTGCCATCAGGTTGAAAAGAGAATTTAAAGATATATAACAAAAAAAAAGCTTCTGAAGGGAATCACCAACCCTACCTTTAAATGTCAGCATCTTTGCACCTCAAATATTATCATTACTAGCACAGTGTGTAAACACACCCACTGGTTTAAAGGTAATATCAAGGTCAAGGTTAAGGTCAAAGTGTTTATTTGTCATATGCACAGTTAGGAAACGTGTTTCCCTGTACAATGAAATTCTTACTTTGCCGTCCACGTGAATGCCACAAAAATACAATTGAAATATAAAGTAGATAAATAAGTAACACAAAATCTAAGGCACTTTAAGCAGCAAATGCAGCAATATAGTAAAAAATATACAGTATATATATACACTGCTCAAAAAAATAAAGGGAACACTTAAACAACACAATGTAACTCCAAGTCAATCACACTTCTGTGAAATCAAACTGTCCACTTAGGTAGCAACACTGATTGACAACCAGTTCCACATGCTGTTGTGCAAATGGAATAGACAACAGGTGGAAAGCATAGGCAGTTAGCAAGACATCCCCAATAAAGGAGTGGTTCTGCAGGTGGTGACCACAGACCACTTCTCAGTTCCTATGCTTTCTGGCTGATGGTTTGGTCACTTTTGAATGC
>NW_018127959.1:924353-924807 GCF_001952655.1 Monopterus albus
AATCTTTTCTTTCCCGGTGGTTCACAGTAAATGAAGATGTAGATTAGATTACTATTGCAGGACATATGATGAATGATTGATACTCTGGTTAATTAGGATGAACTTACTGTCGATTGCTCGGCTTATTAATTTACCACTTTTATATTTGTTTTTAAATTTTTCCCATTTTGCATTGAAAAAAGAAATATGAACGATTCATGCTCTGATATTTAGGAAGACCTTACTGTTGATTAATTTTCCATCTTTCAGTTGTTTGCCTTATTTGTTCATTTCCATTTTTTATTGTTTTGAATTTATGTATGGTTTTGCATTTTATTGTTCCATTTTGATGATTGCTTTATTTGTTGTATCTTTCCATTTTTGTGTTATTCATTCTGCTTATTTCTTCCAGTCGTTTGTGAATTGAAGAATGCTGCCTGATGCAGTTACAATGAAAATCTGCTTGCATGTAGCC
>NW_018127959.1:925534-932286 GCF_001952655.1 Monopterus albus
GTTTCTGTGTAGTATGGGGCTAGCCCAACCGAGGGGATATAATGTATAGGCCTGGTGGGTTCAGGGTCTTTCATCTTACATCTGTCTGTGAGCAGTTTGGAGGTGGAAGATACCTGAGCGTGTAATGTTAATTTTACCTGTGATCCTTTGAATAAATCAGCACTGTTTTGAAGTTACTGGGACTGTCTCGTCTCTCAGAGTTAGCAATGGTAACAAGAGCCATAATCCTACACTTCAACATACCAAGACATTTGAGCAGCCTCCCGAATGATGACAGATGATGCTCAAGCAATGTTAGACTGATCTCTGTGAAGTCGGTCAGTCAGAGGGTCTCACCATCTTCTGCTTATTATTTTCGGTGATGTCAGTGTTGTATGTCCAGGAGGCCTCAGTGTAGGCATTCCACACCACCTCAGCTGTCCTGTTGTACTCGTCCAGAAGCTTCTTTGCCTCAACCTCTTCTGTATTTTTGCCTGGAGAAGAACAACAAACTGGCTCAAATGCAGGTAGGCACTGTAAATTAAGATCTATGTATTTGTGTAAGAAAAACCACATTTAGCAAAATTATGATGCAAGAAATATTATTGTAAAGTGTAAACACCACAATTTGTTCTTCCTTTTGTTAGGCATTTGCTCTGCATGGAAAAGAAAATGGAACTTTTCTCTTTGAGTGCATGAAAATCTTCTACACATTCCAAGAATTTTTACCATAGTTTTTACTTCCTTCTGTTAATGTATTTCAGCTTCAGTTATTCTGCTTTGTTTACCAGTGATTTTGACTGGTACTGTAGGGTGTGCTCAAAGCCCTCTCTTACCAATATCTTCAGGGTAGCCCTCAGGGATTGGTGGGACCCACTTGAAGTCAGGCCATCCCAAGGTCTCATTCACATTTTGAACTTTCAGCCACTGAATAACAGGGTCAAAGTATTTCATCAGTGAGTTGGCATCCATCTTGTTGGTCCCTATAGCCTCCTGGAGCACAATAGGCCAAGGTGTGGAAGAACCAGCCTGAAGAACTTTCCTGCAGGAGGAAAAATGAAACACATTATTTTTACTGCTTCCATTAAGTATTATTCACGAACAGTGGTCCAATCACATACTTTAAAATCGCGCCTGCTTCTTTTGATTGATAGATGTCACATGTGTGCAAAGGACCGATGTGGTTGGCTGCCTTGCACAGTGCTTCATGAAACTGGAACTGCAGGATGAAGCTGACAAAATGGAAATGTGAATGAAGCCTCTCATGTCAACTTATCACGTCTTGATGGTATTGAGAAATATCATAAAACATCATACTTTAATATTGCAAGATTTTGTAGCATGAGCTCTTGTCACACCCCTACTCATTACATTGTTTAAAATAATAAAGGTTCTCAGAACTACTTTACACAATGAAACCTGTGCAAGCCATACCAATAAAGTCTTTAATCTGAATCACCGAAGGAGAATGAAAAGGGTGACCGCTGTTGCCGTTCTCCCTCTCTACATGTTGAGCCAAGCTCTTAAAAGCACAAAGATTATGTGCTGCAACTGCCCAAACTGAATGAAATATGATCTGAATAGCTTTTCCTAGCCAACTATCTGCAAGGGGCAGCCTTTCTAATGTGGGCCTCATGCAGCAGAAGATTCATCAGGTTAGAGAATCCAGTGCAGCTTTTGTTCACCTGCTTCTTCATAACAGTCACAATATTTCGTTTTTCCCTTTCACATATGCAAAGAGATGTTATGCTATGAAGCTTTTTCTCATTAAAATCATCTACGGATGCTAGTCAACTCAGCCTCTGGACACAGTGTCAAGGTAGATCGCTAATCAAGATGACTGACAGGTATTGTGATGACAGCCTGAACAAATAAGAAACAGAATAGTGTGACAAGAAAAGTGTACTTCTTGGCTCAAGGAGAGTGATGCATATAAAGAAATCCTCCAAAAAATGACTGGAGCATATACATTTATCCCAGAGGCCAGGCCTCTATTTGAACTAAGTCGATGTAAGAAGAGGCTGCATTTTAAATTTCTGTTGTTTGATGAGTATATTTTAGAAGGAACCTTCAGTGTTTTATTTGTCCTTTTTTGGCATAGATTTTTCACCATTTGTTACTCTGATAATTTCAAAATACAGTGCCCTCCATAGTGTCTGGAGCAAAGATCCATAATGTATCTGTTTATTGTTACACAATTTCAATTTTGCAATTAAAAGGTCCATGTGCTCAAAGTGTCTAAATGTTAAAAATGGTTTTAAAATGTGAAAATTCTAGCAGTTTTTAGTCTGACCTCTGCGTGGCCATAAAATACCTATTCAGCTTGCAGCTCCCTAAGGAATCTCCTTGTACTGCAGAATTGTGCTGTTGTAATTAACTAACCAAATGCATTCTCACACAGTGGGAGGTGATGACAGAGACAAGAATGGGGTCATAGGCCAATGCTGTCACACCATAAAGGAGCACTACATTTGTATGTCCCCTTTATATCACACACTCTCAATTAAAACCCATTCTTCTTGCCCTGTGTCATGACACAGGTTCTGTGTGTGTGTTTATCTATCTATCTATCTATCTGGGTGCTTTAATTAAAAACCCATGAGAGCAAAACCACAGCCATTAACCAACAGTGCATCTCTGCTGTGAGCGGAGCGACGCTGTGCTCCCTGGCCTCACTGCAGAGTTTCCTACTGTAGAACTGGCAGGCTGATGAAGGAGTGGGCTCAAAAACAACAGTGCAGATTAAAGAGGACATGAAGGTTGTGATGCAGAATATTCACTTGACTTTTATGGCAGTGTTTATTGAGGTTTGAGGGCACAAAATTCACATGACTCAACAAAGATGTCTTACTGCCTCATGCTGCAGGCAGAAAAGCCATTAGAGGTTACATGATTTTAATGCACTTTAATCAAAAATACAAAGATTAAAAAGATTAAGGTAAACAGATGTTTAGTGTGCAATTTTAAGGGCAATTCCAGTGTTACAGTCTGAGTCTTAGTAGCAAAATGTTTGCCATTATAGTGCACCTAAAATCCCACAAAACCAAACTTTGTTCCATCAGGTGAAAGAATGCCCACACTAAGACCTATAAATTACTGTTAGTAATATAATGAAAAATGTCATCAGATGTTTGTCTCAATTTTCACAAAATTCTGGTAAAATACTGGAAAAGTTTTGGCTACATTTTTAGCCACTGACGTTTTTGACTCAACAAACTTCCTCCAAAACAGCTGTGTCTCGTAAATGTGTTTGTAGAATTATAAAGGATCTCCAATCTGTGATTGTCACACCAAATCTATTGTTAGCTCCATCAAGGTGGTTGTGTTTTTGGTTCTTTGTGTGTGTGTTGGTTAGCAGGATTATGGACAAACGACTGGATGGATTGTCAGTATCCTTGGTACAAACATTGGTGGGGACCATCCCACCAAGTGATTAGATTTTGGCTGAAAAAGGTTGAGATGTGATAAACTATTCCCTTGTCACACCAGAAACACCACTGAGATAAGCTGAGGAGTTGATGGTGGGAAACCCAGTCCATTGGAACCTACTTCTCTTCAGCTGTGCCCTAATGAGTGCTGGTATCAAGCTAGAGTGTGACACAGGGTGGCCTATACACGCCGTGCTGCTATCCCATTGATCTGCTAAGGCAAACAGTAATTACAACAAATCCCAGTCAGAGAACGTGACAATTTGTGTCATGTCTCTCCAAGGTTCCCATAGACCATTATCTGCTGGTTCATTAAAAAAGGAAGCCTGACCACACAGCTTGCTGAGTGAAGTGACAGCAAGCTAAGCATAAAAGGTTCAGTGAGTTAAAACAGCTGTGACATGCAGTGGACATGTGGCCAACATGGATATCCCATCTTTACTTTTCTCCTACCACTAAAGGAAACCGTGTGGAAGCATTCAGCCACTAAGCTGTAGCGCAAGGATAGACTTGGTGAGTGAAGCTAGTTGTCTTAATATGAATTTGATCCTACAATGTAGCATGTAATTATGGAATTTCAGCATTATTAATGCAGTAGAGAGTCATGGCAATTTGTTGCAAAGGGATTTCTCCAGCAGCTAAAATTGTGCACTCAGAATGGTTGCTTTGACTGGAGAACTGCAAAATAATTGCCAATGTGAACATTCATATAAATCTGTGGGAGCAGAGCTGGAGTGAGCTGAGCTTAGTCTGATTAACTGGCATCAAGTGTTTCCCATTGTTGATGTAGTGGAAGTATGGATTATACTCAACCAACTCCGGGGTGTCAAAGTGCCAAATGTGGGTGAAGAACAAATTCAACCTCTGTTCTTTTGAAAGGAAAAGAATAAGAGACAGATTTGCACATTCATTTCCACCTGCTACAGTAAATAGCAAGACATCAATACCTAGTTAACGTGAGTCAGGGTAGAATCGACCTCTTGTTCAACAATACTGATTGTTGATGATTTAGATTATCCTGTTTGTCTAACTGCATACTGAAGGAATATACGAGAAGAATACAGGGGATGACGCTTGGCTTTGTTTACTATTTTAAAGAGCATTAATTCCAGCTTGGAAAATGTCACTGTTCCTTACGCCATCCTACATGTAGAAGCATCTGCTAGTAATTCTGCAGACAGTATTTTCTGAGTGAGATATCACCTTTGAATAAGCTTCCCTCTGTTTTAAAGGGCCAGTTCATCCAAATCATTCCAGAGGGAGCTGTGCAAAGACTGATAAATGACCACGTGATGTCACTTGAGTCAGTGCTGGTCACCGTATAGACACAGAGATACACATAGATGTCACATGAGCCGCTGCTGTCCATTATGGCAATGCATCAGTAATGTTTGTGCTTTCACTTTTGTATGTGCTTTGTCCCTAGGGGCCACCACAATGACAAAATGCTTGGTCAAATAATGAATAGTGTGGTCTTAGATTTGGGAAGGACCATGGTTTTGGTTAGAAGTAGTGTACACTGAAGTAATTGTTGGGTTTTCTCAATATTGAACCAAATTTATGATCTGTCCAAAGCCTTACCCAAGAGCTTTGAGTTGCCAAAACACGAGAGAGGGAGAGTCAGCTTTATTCACCAGGTATGTTGTGCACACAAGGAATCTGTCTCCAGAATGGAAGGTCTTGTTTTGGCAACAGGCAATGTGCAACAGCAGAGTACAGCAATCAGGGGTAGTGGGGAGGGATGGAGAAGGAGGAGGAGAAGCATTGTTCATAAATGTTACATACATATGTACATATATACAGGGCGGTTTTGAAGCTCAAGTCTGGCTGTTACCATCTTGGTAGCGCTTCACTCTGCCTAATCCAAAAATGAGCAAAGATGTGGAGCTCGTGAGATAGCGAGTGGCTAGTCACCTGTGGCACCCCTTTCTTCTGAGTCATGTTTCTACACTGACAGTCGTTATGGACAAGCCTTCCTGTAAACCTTGTGGTGGGCTGCTGTATGGGTGTGTGCACTGTCTGACCTGTGTGTATTCTGAAATCGCAAGAGGTTTTATTAGGAATTAGTAGAGATCCTTCTGCAACAAGTTTTGAATAAAAAAAAAAAACATTTATTAGGATTAATTTTCTTTGTGTTTGTGCAAGCTAAGTTATGATTGCATGTATTCTGTTTAGCTTAATATGATACATGCAAGAGTCTTCCATAATGACAATCATCTACTAAACAGATTTATTTAATGAAGCAATTACAAGACATGCCCAAAATTTCATTAAATAGACAGATGACTGTAATCAATACCTAAAATATAATGAGGCTTATAAGGGTTTTAATAGCCTCAAGGCTGTGATACATACTAGTATTTCCTGTGAGAAACATGAGTCACTAGATAATGTTCAATACATTTTTAACTGTAACTGATAGTGTCACTCAGATTTACCTTCTTAAACAGAGGACACAGTAGAGCATTAAGGACATTTGCTGTATGTTCGTTGGTTTTAAGATGATTGTTTCAGGAGAATTCTTAATATAGGGTTTTATTAAAGCCATTTATAAAATAATGAGTTCCATGAGAACTGAGTGGTTGGTAGGCTGCGCTGAACAGGAAACAGAGCCCTTCCCACACCTGTGTAGTCAGCTCTTGTCAGTGTAGCATCACTT
The DNA here is from genome assembly GCF_001952655.1 of Monopterus albus. NCBI lineage: Eukaryota > Metazoa > Chordata > Actinopteri > Synbranchiformes > Synbranchidae > Monopterus > Monopterus albus. Next base: position 931,601 of record NW_018127959.1, read on the forward strand.
GGCAGAGCCTCCAGTGGTCGGCTTTCATGCCCTAATGGTCACACCACCAAAAATCAAACACAAAATGGAGCTGCTCAGTTTATTCAGAATTGTAAAATTTTATAGTGTTCACTCATATTGATAACTCACCACAGTATTACAGCTGGCAGCGCAGTTTTTTGTGCATGTCCAATGTGTGTCTATATGAATGCGCAGACCAATAGCTATAAAAGCATAAACATCACTGGAAAGAAAGTTATGACCATGACATTTTTCAGAAAACAACACAACAACTAGACAGATGCTGCTCAGTCTCTGGTGATGATAATAATAATGATGATGTTACTGAAGTGTCCAAGTTGTCTCTGGACCAACCTGCTGACCACCTCCCTCATCCCCTCCCCCTAGATCCCAGTGTGCAGTCTGTTCATTTAGTGGCAGCTGATAATGTTCATTCATGATTTCAAACAGAATTGCTGGAATATTTGTTGAAAACATTTAGTTATATTTGCCATAAAATTTGACAGTTGCAATTTTAACTTTTTAAATGTGTGCCTTGATAGCTTGGTTTATTATGTTGATGTTCCTTTTTTCAATTTATTGTTCCATTATACCAACTAAGTTGAAGCATGACCCCAGATCCATTAAAATACCCTAGAACCATCCCTGATCCCTAAGCCAGTCACATCAGACCATATGATTTTGGT
>NW_018127959.1:932512-948617 GCF_001952655.1 Monopterus albus
TTCCTGCTTCTTCTGCATGTGAAGACGCTGAACAACTACACTTGTGTACATCATTCCTTACTGCTGTTAAATCAAAACATGGGTGTGGCTATGCAAGAGCTGTATCCAGAAAACATGACTGCATGTTTAGGCATGGTCAGTTTTAAACATGGGTTGTGTTGTGTATATGTCTTTGTTGTTTGTGACTGTTTTTTACTCTACCTGTTCACTTCTGTATGGACTGGGGTACGACTAGCTGGCACAACAGAATTCTTGAAATTCAGGCTTCAGGATGTTTTCTTTCTTCAGTCCATTGCTCTTACAAACTCACAGAACTGTTTTGATCCCAGTGCAATGAGTCCTCCCATGAACACTTAAGGGGATGAAACCTGACCATATTGGACTTCTTCAAACTTTACTGTAAATTACTGTTAGGTATCTTTAGTCAGATAGAAATTGGATAGATACTTTATGTATTAGAAATGTTTAGTGGAGATAGGATGTCTAGTTAGACTGTTAAATGCTTAGTCATGCTTATGAGTTTCTACAGGGTACATCTGGTCAAGGATAACTAGAGAGAAATGTTGATGACTGTCAGCAGACAGGGTGTTTAATATTATTATTATGACGTGTAGAACTGTAGCCTTAGCCATAATATGTTCTTATGTTTAATGTCACAAGGATAACTAGAGAGAAGAGTTGATGACTGTCAGCAGACAGGGTGTTTAATATTATTATTATATGTTACATCTGCCTGTGAGCAGTTTGAAGGTGCAAGATACCTGAGCGTGTAATGTTAATTTTACCTGTGATCCTTTGAATAAATCAGCACTGTTTTGAAGTTACTTGGACTGTCTCGTCTCTCAGAATTAGCATGGTAACAAGAACTGGGTCCTACATTACATAGCTGGGAAATAAACTGAGGGAGGCAAGCAGTGTGAATATCTAGACCGGGGCCAGAATCCCAGTAATGATGCCCCATGTCAGAGGGACCTCTACATTTTTCTCTTCAAAATATCCAGTTCAGCTGAAAAAAACTTGATTTCCAAATATGTTCTTCCTGCTGCAGAGTGATTCCTTTTAGTGGCCAGTACACTCTGCTGACAAGAGTAATTATGATTTTGTTTTAGTCTCACTAGGTGTCATAGTTGTACATTTATTGTGTATAGAATCTAAAGAGAAAATACAAAAAGGTGGATATGATCCAACAAGGCAGGTTTGTCTGACTTCACTTAATCCGGTCATGAAGATTCCCAGTCTAAACACTGATTCCAGCTACAGTAACAAACTATGACTTTAGGAATATTGCAGGAGAATATCGCGTATCCAGAAAATACTACCCATTACTCTCCTCCTTTGCCATTTCCTGGCCTGCCCCTGGTCTTTGCCCCCAACTCCCCTTCCCCATCACATCCACAGAGGGAAAAATACATTCCAGTTTAGAGTGGGTTCTGGCCAAAACCGCTGTGCCACTCAAAGCCAGGGCCGCTTGTGTCATTTTTCCACAGGGTTTCCGTGGTATATTTTGACAGGCCATTCCAGTTAAGCTTCAATAAACAGTGGGAGGCACTTTTTTCTCTCTTCCCATTCTTTCATTTCTATTTAGAATCTGTGACATTAAAGACCAACCCATGCTGATGTATGTGGCTGGTTAAAATCTTGTATCACAGATTTGGTCAAGCTACTAAAACCAAAATGGCCTTAATTAGTTCTCACTTCAGACCGACTGGGTTGTGCCAGTTTATCTCTTGCTGTATTAGTAATTGTTGGTCAGTGTTTGGCTTTGGTTGATGAGCAAATACTTTAAGTAGTGATCAAGATGGATGTCCATGGTTTTTCCTTCTGGCAATGTAAAAACTCTTTTTTTTTTCAAAGTGGTGATTCTGAAGGAGCCTAACTACCATTATGTTTCAAGGGTAAACAACCCTTCACCTAGACACTCTGGCTAAAACTAAACATTTTAACACATTTTCTGCTTGATAAAACCTTGTTCACCTTCCTGTGTTTTGTAGCCCTTAGATAGGCCTGACATGCCACCTTCTCTCCATATTTTCTTAGACAATTACAAAAGGAGAGGCACAACCAGTTGATCAGGCACCCGCTGCCCCTCATGAATGAATTTACTTCAATTAGAGGCTGCAGTCGAGCACAAGAGGACGAAGCGTGTCGTCCTTTATGAACATTTATTGTTACACTGCATAATGACCATGCACACTGTGACCCAGGCTAATGACACCATAGATTAACTCCAGTGGGTAGCCTTTGGGAAAGTCCAAAACTATTCCAAAGGTATTGATTTTGAGGCTTGCTGCGAAATTGAACTGTCAGGTGTTCCACTGGGCCCTGATATGATATTGATCCCTCCTGCTTAGTGACAAACAAAGAGTCTAGCTACCTGAAACAACCTGGTCTAGGGCAACAGTTGTGGATCCCTCACCCCTTATAACTACTTATTGGAATTTTAAATAAAATTTGATCAACTCTAGGTTTTTGGGGAATATGAATGCTGCAGTTCTGCTTCAAGATGTTTTCTGTCTCCTCTCACTCAGAACATTAACCATGCTTAGTGGTGTGAATCCACTTCTCCATTAACCATACAGCTTAATGCCAAGACCTACAGTGTTACCGCTGACATTGGAATTATAGTTTTGACAGAGAACACAGGTTAAAGAGAAACATTTGTAGCTAGAGCTATCCTTCCTCAAGAGTTCCTCCTTGAACAACAGTAGTGGTGTGACATTCAGTGCCAGGTTATTTTTTAAGTGAGGGAAAAAAAAGAGAACATAGAAAGACAGGGGGATGGTGAGAAAATAACAGAGAGCAGCTTAAAGTCTCTCTCCCCGTATTCACCATTTTAATTAGGGTGTCTTCAGCCAAGATGGGTGAGACCAGTAAGCACAAAGAATCAATCAGCACCCCATGTGGCAGGAGTCGAATGCCTTTGATCAGCTCATGGAGACTGATCCACGCTGACTGTGAGAGGTGTGGGTGATCCCACTCGCCCCTGCATGCCAGCCAGGACAGCTGCCACTGTGGTGGCAACCTGTGCCGCTTCTCCAGACACTCATGCTGGGAAAATGTTAATGGCAGAGGACTGTCCTAAGGTGCTACTGTCACTTTACTGTTTTAGCTGTCGCGCTGTGTTATTGGAGGTGCTGCAATTCATTTGACTCCTTGTGGAGCTCTAATCAGTCACACTGGGAATGCTGTGATCAATGTTAGTCCAAGCCTCCCCCACACACGGCTAAGGAAGGAAAAAGAAATCAGAGAGGAGAAAAAAAAACAAAACTGAACTTGAAATTGTTGCTTTTTTCCAGTGACATCTTAGTTTTTAATTTTACAGTGATAGTAAGAATAGTAAGTAGTGGGAGTAAATCAGATATAAGATACAGTATCAGAGCCCAGAAGTAAAACAGGAAGGCACAGTAGATTTAACAAACATCTTAAAAGCAGAACTTTCCTTTCAATTAGACAGATTGAATTATACATTGAAAACTTTTTGGTTTAAAGGCAGAAGATATTTAGGTGTTTTGGACAGCTTTTCATATTTATTGTTGAAGAAGACATTTCCACATGCAATATCTCTTGTTAGGCTCTTGGCTGAGATACCAACATTTCATCAGTCAGGCCATGTTCCGACAGAGTTTCAAAGGTGTGAAAAAACACAGCCCTTCATTTCTATGGGGGATTAAATCCACCGCAGGGGGCTCCAGCTATGATTGGAATTTGGACGCCCATGGAAAGAAGACCCTGGTTTGCTGTGTTAGCATGAGCATTCACTGCTATTCACTCTCAGATTTGAGCCACAGTTACAAACACACCATAACAACACACTGTGTGATTTTGTTAGTCAGGGTTTAGGTTGTTAAACGGTGTCTTTTTTTAAATTGATGCCAACGCCACACTGGTGGCAGAAATTGGTGCTAAAATGGAATTGGCTACATTAGCAGCAACCAAAACACAAAAGAAACCCCCAGGCCTGAAACCATCCGCATCGATTCATCACACTGTGGCCGTATTGTACACGGCTACATGACCCCACCCTTCAAACAACACAGCCCCTTAGGGTTGCATTTTAACACCGTCTGAATGCCCGTTAATGACAGTTCAATCCCCTCTGTTAGTTTGTGGTGGGAGCTCTACTGCATTCACCTTATGCAGGAACAGATACAGAAATGCATATATTTGACACTATTCCAACATTTGTCTTCATTTCAACAATTTTCATCATTGTTGTTGGTGATCCAAGCAGGAAACTGTTTTCTTATATTCCTGGAATGTGACTATCATCAGTACATTCACATTTACAACTTTCACAAGCCAACCCTGCTCAGTTTTGTCCTGTTTCCCATTTAACCTTACAAAAATAAATGCAAAGCCTTATTTCCGTTTGACATCACCTAAGGCTACACACACCTAATCCTTAATGGAACACTGTCTGGGGAATGCTGTATGTATGCCACTGTGTGCATGTTACTACATTGTTACACACTGTGTCTGGTGTATGTGTACATATGGTCTCACCAACACGGCTGCAAATGGGCCAGAACACTTTAGATCCAGGAGTAAACCCTGGGACAGAAAAGCCTTCCAGATCTGTAAAAATCCAGGAAATGTTAGTGCCTTAGTTCTGCTATAGAAACCTGGCTATGGAGCTGTACTCTGACGTTTGTGTGTGTGTGTGTGTGTGTGTTTAAAATATAATTTCTTGTGCAGAATGTGCCCCAAGTCCTGCCAGCACATATAGTCAGTGGAAAGCCTTGGTACTGTACCAGTAACTGAAGTACCACTCATTCCACAAAATGAAAGACTTGACTTTTGAGACAAATCACTGATCATGAAAACATACTGTACTGTACATAATGAGCATAGTTCAGTGCTAACATTTAGTTTAGCTGCCAAGAGTTTTCCTAGCAAGTTGGGTTCGAAAAATACATTTTAACCTGAGAGTCTAACACAAATTTGACAATATCAGTCTGTAATACAACATATTATTATCAGTTTCATGTTTCAGTTCCCGTGTGCTCTCTCACTTGAGCCAACACTGGTTTGTCCACCAAAGTAAGGCAAACATGATCAACAAGGTTTTCTATTCCCTGCCACATCGTATTAGCATAATGCTTTTTTTGTCTTCTGCTTATTTGTTTTCTCATATTTTCTGTTTTCTAATCTGCTCTGCCAGTCCTCTGCTGGTCCTGTGGCATGCAGAGAATAAAGACAGGAAGAGGAAGGTTTTACCCCTCTATTCACCTCAATGTGAGCTCATGTCAACAATAATGAACTTAGGTTCAGTTCAGTTCGGTTTGTTTGTATAGTGCTACTTCGCCACAAAAATCACTTTGCACTATTGGAGAAAAAGCCAACAAATCTAACCAGTTTATATGTGGAATATACAAAACATTTCCATTAAATAGAGTTTTTAGGTATTTGCATGCTCTGTTCTAAATGTTTTTTATAAACAATATGTAATTCTATAAAATACTATTTCCATTTAGTGTAGGGTGAGTTAGTGTAATGTGAGAAACTGTGAAATTGGCACTTGTGCAGTATATTTTGTCATTAAGCCAGTTCAGTGTACAGACCTGTGCTCCTTTTATCAGAATGTATCTGGTTGCTTCAATATCATTTGGAAATTCTAGGAGTCTTCAGTTTTGTTTTAGTTTTTCTCCCATTGGTGTGTGAATGGAGCTAGTCTGGAAGGATGACATGTTTTTTCAACTTAATACATCCATAAAGCGCACAGGGGTGACATCGATTCATCCACAGGTTAAAATACATATTAAAAATATTTTGTGAAGGAAATGCACTCAATATATTTATTCGCCCTGAAGGATGCACACGGTGCATTTTGGTGTGAATGTACACCGAACATTTCTTCTTTACTTTTATAGCATATATTTTAGTGTTATAGAATTTTTTGCAGTTGACAATAAAGTTGCTTTGCATAGAACAACTATTACTAAAGGAACATCCAACACCATCTCTAACAAAAAGGGATATTTAAGATGTGAGTTAAATGACTGATACCAAAATAAACAGATATTTGAATGCAGCTCCTCACAGCAGTCGGAGAACCCACCGTATCATTTGAAAACAGGTCAACCGAAACACAATTGGATGCTTTGTTTGAGTTGTTTAGCTCACAGACAGTTGAGGTCATGCTCTTATAATTGCACAGTATGACATATATATCCAGCCAATTTCAGAGAAGGAAGCACACTGCATGCAGTCATAAATCAATGCCTGAAACAGAAGCAGGTACTGGAGAAAGTACTGGAAGTCTGAGAAAAGAGAGGGACACAAAAAAGGATATGGAAAGAGATACTGAGAAGAGAAATACAAAGCCAGATAGAGGAATACAGTGAGAGTTTTTAACACATTTGTCTCATGCCAAACTCTTTTCTTTGCTTCCGTCTGTTCTCCTGTTGAAATCAATTTATTCTGGGACAGTTTCTCCATTGTAAACTCTTCACTCATAACATGATGGACAAGTGATCATATAAAGGTAATTAATCATTAATATCCCACATAACTCATTCCTTTGCTTGATAGCACATCGCTTCTTTACTTCTGTTCTCAGTCTTACATTGCCTACTTGCCCACTGCTGCCTTACATAAGGACATGTACGTACATATTGAGAGCCGCTCTACCAGAGTCAAATTCCTCACGTGTCCAACACACCTGGCCAATAAAGCTGATTCAATAGCTCATGTAAATGGACAGTTTTTGCTTGTTCTTCATCTTCTGTAAGCAGTCTGCCCCTCCAAGCATGTCATCTGTGCTAGTTCTAATGGGCTTATGGTGCAGCACATGTTAATGCCACAATAAGCTCAGCCACACATTATATCATCATGGATGCTACCTAAGAAAAAAGCCTCCAAAAACACAAATTCTGTTAAACAATTAATAGTGCCAAACTCTCCTAAGTGTGAAGTACATTATATTAATTTGTTATTCCTCACCGAAATGTGAGGAAGACCATTTCTGGAGATGGCTAATGCACTGCAGTCTGCCAAACTCTATTCAAGGAGTGAACAATTGTCATATAAAGCTGCAAATTCCATTAGCAAGTTTCTGTGCAGGGTGCCATCATCACCTTGTCAGAAAAACCGCCAGCCATCTTCTTTTTAAGCCTTTATTTATCCAACATGTTCTTCTTTTTAAATTCACTCTTTCAAAATAAGAGCATAATAAACTCCTCATAATATGACTAGTTTTGTCAAAACCCTTGTCTTGTGTACAGTAAATGGCAAATATCACCGTAATGTATAGTACATCAATCACATTCAGTCAAAGTGAACCAACAAACAGCTGTTCCAGCCTCTGAAACCTCTTCAAGTAACAACAAAACAAGAAAAGAGACAGAGGGAGAAGCTGAAAGACAAGGCTGCTGTTATTACACTGTCTTGTCTGTGATTTTCTTTTTTCGCCCACAGCAGTGTGGAGTGCAAATTGTGCATGGCCTGAGCTGGAGAAACCACAAAACAAGCAACTCTTGTGTGAAAGATGAATTGGGTCTGGGAGCCAGCGAGTTTATTTGTGTTGCTCAACTATAACAGGGGTACACTTTGCATTGGTGGAAAAATGAAGGAGAAGCAGGGTGAGTTCGCTTCAATATCACAGCTTCTCTTCCGTGATTTCACGGAGGTGACACCACTCAAAGTAACAAAAAGCAACCAACAGTGGACAGTATTGCTGTTGACCTACAGAGGTTGTCTTTACATGTGTAGTTTTGGTTAGTTTTTTATGCCCTAGATAAGACTTCTGCATATGTAATCATCTCTTTTTTGAGTAATACACCAGCTGAGATACATTATAATTTCAAATAATTATATATGAAGTTGAAAGACCACCTTTAAATTCAACACATAATAATAAGACCAAGGGGGTGGTTACACCTAACCGGTTTGATTTGATTAAAACAAACACTGGTGCATTTGCCTGTATGGGTCATTTGGGCAAGTAAGAAAGTGATCATTTGAGCCAAACATTTGGACAGAGACTATATAATAAACTAGTCTTATCTGGGGCAGCGTGGTGGTCCAGTGGTTAGCACTGTCGCTTCAGTTTTCAGACCTACCAGCTGACTGGGGCCTTTCTGTGTGGAGTTTATATGTTCCTGTTGCTCCAGACGTATACTACATGGTCAAAAGTATGTGGACACCCTAAAGTTGCATTTCTCTACTGCTATAACAGCTTCTCCCCTACCCTAGTCACCCACACCCAGTGAGGTTTTCCACCAGAATGTTTGGAACCTGTATACCGGAATTCAGTCCCATTCAAGGGCTCACATTTGGCGTTCCAGTGCAGCACAAAGGTGTTGGATGAGGTTGGAGTCAGGGCTCTGTGTGGGCCAGGCAAGCTCTTTCACACCAAACTGGGAAGACCCTTTTTTATGGGCCTGGCTTTGTGCATAGAGACATCAGCAAGAAAGGTCTTGCCCTAACTGCCAGAAAGGTGGAAAAACACTGTCTACAATGAATAAATGTTCGTAAACATGTATGGACAGGGAACAAATTGTTGGTCATATCAAGTGTTTTAAGGTATTTTGTCCTATTAGAATATTGATGTTGTACAAGTTTAGTAACTTGACACGTACAGTATGGTACATCTTTCAGTTCCTGGCTGATATGCTGCAACACAATTGCTTCTCCAGCCAAGAAGCCACTGCATTGCTTTGCCACAGCATTAATAAATAATAATAATAATAATATCTGGGTCCATTATGATTGCCCTAAGGTCAGGGGCCAGCCTGTATGTGTGTTTAGGAGAGACATGAAAGAAATTAACATCCAGGGTCGACCTCAGCGTGGCCTGGTTTCCTCGGATGTCTTGTCTCGTCTCGTCGCCAGCCTGTGATTTTACCAGGACCTTATCTCTAACAGCAGACCAGCTATTTCTGCTGTCCTCACTGCAGCTGTCGTTTCTGGAAAACATGGGTGACACCCACGCGCAGCCCCTTGCTAAGGGACTGTAACAGATGTGGGGAAGCGCACACTGACTAAGTGTGTAGTAGCTTAAGAGAACATACACACACAGATGCATCTACATCAAAAAAATACAAATTGTACACACACAAGCCTGCAGCAGCACACATACACTTCTTCTTCTTCATAACTTTGGGGTTTCTGTCTCATTGCTCCCTGATTTCTCTCAACGCTCCCACACATTTGCAACACTAACGACTGGTTTCCTTGGAGATGGTTCTGATCAGAGCCGGTGGGGTTGAATACACATATGTGGTATCACACATCCAGAACAACCCCGAGGCCTGATTGGGTCCAACAAACCTCACGTGGCTCTTTTTGCTCAAAACCTAAGTTTATGAATGAGGCACTTGTAGCCTGGGTGATTTATGGCTGTAAAATTTAAACTTCCTCTTAGAATTTCTTCTCACTGGTCTTCATCATGGGACACCTTTGTTCCAGAGTTTTGTGCTCGATGGTGTTCAGGAACTACAGCAAAAGCATCTAGAAATGTCTTTAACCTCTCAATCAATAATAATTAGTACTGCTTACTTTTTTCTCTAGGCACTGTAGTTTTGGACCATGTGGTTTCTAACTCTAGGCATGTGTAGGAGTGGAGTTTGTGTTTGAATATTTCCCTTGACATCCAGATGTGGTGTATATCAAAGGACGTCATGTAGAACCAAAAAAAAGAGGAGAGAGAATACATTCCTGGTCTGCAATGAGGTGAACTCCGCCAAGCCCAGCTTGAAACCCTCCATACAATTTTCCTGCCCCTGTGCTGTGATTAAAAATGGTTTACAATGAAAGCCATATTCAGCGATTCCAAGACGCTCACTTCCAGCATACGACAGTACACCTTGTCGCTTAATCTGTTTGGTTGGAGTTTAAAGTTGCAATACAAGTACAAAATTGCTTTGTGGTGGTTGGTTACAAATGATATACTTATTAATAATGATATAATTTATTCGAGTTCCAGCTGAACTGCCTTTCTTGTGTTATTTTCAGTTGTTTCCAATGAGAAATGATAAATTTTGCCATTTTCTCTGGCAGCTTATTTTCCCTTGTTAATGTGGACACTGAAGGGCAACAGATTCACAGCCTTGTGTCAGTCTCTGGTACATGAACATACAGTATTACTGAATCAGGGCTGAGTTTGGAAAAGTCAGAGTACAGGTCAACATGTAGCGATTTGGAAGGGCGGTACAGTGGTGTTGTAAATTTAACGTCATGGTGTGTAATTAACTAACAAATTGCACATTTAGAATAGTTGAATTGTTTAGTCAGTATAATGAATACACAGTATATTCTGCTACTAAAAACAATTCAGTAAATCAGTCTCAGTGGAAACTGCAAGTGACAAGTTGGGCTTGGTTTATCATTTCAGCGAATCTCTCCCGTGCACATTATGCACTGACAAAGAATCACATCTACACTTTAATCTGAAATTGCAGGAAAATAAAAGCATTAGTTGAGAATCAACAATATCATCAATACAACGAAGCAAATGCATCCACAGGCACTTTAAACCTTTTACACCAGTACAGATAAAAAGGACAATTCTGAGCTCTTTTAATTATATCATCTCACTGTCTTCTTCTTTTGACAAGATTTAATGGCACAGTAGATACGTAGTGCCACCAGCTGTTTATTCTGACGTGCTCAACCTTTAGTGTCCACATAACAGGAGTGAATGATAACAGAAAATAATGAAACATTTTCTTTTGTCTGTTACACTTTGCCTTATACGTGGATGGTAAATGGACTGTATTTATATGGCGCATTTTCACAGTGTGCACTGGCCAAAGCGCTTTACAGGGAGGTCATACACCATTCACCCATTCACACACCGATGACGACAAGGCTGCCACACAACGGCGCCAGTCAAGCCACCGGGAGCAATTCAGGGTTCAGTGTCTTGCTCAGGGACACTTAGGCATGTGGGGAGACCAGGAGTTGAACCACCAACTTGCTGGTCAGACGACGACTTGCCCTACCTCGTGAGCCACAGCCACGATAAGAGATGGGAGTGAGGTCCGTGTTCCCCTTCCACCCCGACAGATGGAAATTAACTTGAACTGACTGTCCTCTCCATGTGCTGTCTTCCTTTCTCACTGTGTGTCTGCAGTAAGGACGTTACATATGATCACCAACATGAGTAGCTCATACAGACTCTGGGCTCCATGTTTTGTCTATGTGCCTCCTTATGATGACAACCACATTCATTACTGCACCCAGTCTCGCATGCTTAGCATCTGAGAGTTTAAAATACAGCTTAAATAAGGATACAGTGACATTTTTTGAATGATGGAGTGTAACAGAGCACTTTGCTGTGGCTTTGAGACTGTAGGCAGGGGATTGTGGGTGCCAGCGAAGCAGGGCAGCAGTGGAAAAAGGAGGGGAAGAGTCGGCGGTGGAGATAATGCAGAACGGACGCCCGGTCCGCCGCAGCGGGGACTGTTTTTGTTCTCCAGGGCAACTGATGAGCCCCAGATGCACAGCCAGCTGCTTTGGGTTTCTGAGCCCAGAGGTGGGTGTCACCAAGGAGAAAGATGTGTGTACATTTTGTGGTGCTGGTATGCAGGTCAAGAGGGCACTGCTGTGTGAAAGTGTGGACTCAAGGCTACATGTTCATATTCATGCTTCCTTTATCCCCATAATGCCACTTGCTATGCTTCCAGGAGGGTTTCTGTTGTTAGTCAGAAGGGCTCTCAAGGTGCTCTGGACCACTAGATTTTGATAAGCCAAGTCAAAGTATCCATCTGCCATTTTTGTCTACAGCCTATCTCCCCTACCAAAGGAGTAACTAAAAGGCCACCTGTCTGGGCCTGGCTCTGAACCTACAGTAATAATACACTCCGGCTCACACACACACACACCAGACTGTGGCTCTGCTGATAGCCTGATGAGCCACCTACTGTATATGATTAAACATCTCATGAAGTATATGGAAGCAGAAACTTGTGTGATCCTCCTGCCAAACCTCGCTTATTTTAAGAGACAATGTCCATACTCCCTCTACTATTCTTTGAAGGTGAGCTCTCTTTTTCCAGGCCACTGATTAGGATGACATCAAAGCGTTCAGACAGAGCCGCTTGTCAATTCATTGCTCATTAATTTGGATGACTGCCCCCAGTTGACCAGGACTTTATTTTATTAGGCATTCGCTGTGTTCCTTTTCCTCTCATTTCCATCAAGATGACTGCTCTGTCAACTCTCTCTGTACAGTCTGGTGGATGATTATTTGTCAACCACAGCCCACAGCTGCCGACATGGCAGATTCTCTGCCCAACCAAGAGAGACAACAAAAACAAATGGGACTAAGAGAAAGCAAATGGGGGCATCAAACCATGGCTTAGGACATGCATAGCGTAGGATTCCACCCCCACAAGCCTGTATTCCTGTTTCCCATCAACCGCTACTCCATCCTTATCAAGAAACAGGCAAACATATTCTATGGTATAAAAAGGAAATGCACCATATCATTGTGAATACAGGCAAAGAGGTAAAGAAGAATGAACTGTTACATAAACCTACTCAGACAAATTTGTTTATTCAAATATTGTTTTCCCCCTTTTCTTCATTCAGAGCATAACGATTCTAGCCATGTGTGAATATCACTAACATCTGGCAGGCTTCCCGAGGAGAGAGGCTGGGATGTCTTGAGGCCATGCCAGTCACAGTTTAGCCCCTATGAATAAAGATATCTCACCCAGAGAAGCACTTCCTCCCCTCATCACACTTCACCACTAATTAAGACAGAGCTGAGCCCTCATAGTTTCTTGCTGAAAACAGATCCAATGTGGAAATGCAATGTGAATGGGCATGGCCAACCAGTGGGTGCCATTCTCTGCCAGCAGCGGTTATGGTGAAGGTCAACTGGTCCAGAGCTTGAAAGAAAAGTCATTATTAAATTATCTGCTTTAATAAAGAAGACAAAATAAACATTTGATCCTATAAAAATTCCAGTGAGCACATGCATCCTCTTGGAGTTAACCTTTAGCCACTTAAATACACATAAAGGATGTGTTTGAATAATTATTGGACTGAACTACAGTATAACGAGTGACTAGAAGCATGGGATGTATTAATTCTGTAGCTAAATTCAATATGAGTTTGGTTGTTTTTGACTTAGATTTCACACAAAGCTTCAAAGAGCTTTACAATAAACTGTAGCTACTGCCTGTGAATGAAACATTACCTATATAAAATAGAAAACATCTGGACACATCTGTCTCAACTTAGATCTCAAGTCAATTGGAGCAGCTTGTTAACGTCCTCCAGATATTGTTTCCCGCCACCATCAATGATAGGACAAATTTGCTGACAACAGAGGACAATAAAAGCAATTGTTGTCTGGAAACTATCCCTGAGCTCCCAAGCCCCCGCCCTGCTCACATCCATTGTTTCCTGAGCATCAGTTACTGTACACATGCTTGCCTGCTCTGTTTGAAATGAACAAATGCCAACTGGTTTATTCTTCTGGCTGAGGGTCAAATGTCTGATAGGCTCCATTGATAACGCCAGAGGAGATTCCATGTGTGTGTTCTTTCTGGCTTTTTCATCTATTTAACTGATCGGTGGTAGAGACTCTTCAGTCTTCCTTCTGTCTCTGATTAGAAAGGGTCATTTCCAGGCTCTGTATCAGAACCTGAGGGATACTGGACTTTTGAAGCTCTGCCGCCTTTCTCTGATTTTAACTAACCTTGCATTTAACAGCCTGAGGAAGACATCCTGGCTGCACTAACAGTCCTAGACAACAAATCTCTGAATATCTATCTAACTAAAAAATAACCCAACAAGCTAAAGTTGATATTTTTATAGTTAATGTCAGATAACCATTTACTGGCTGATGGTTGTTTTAACATTAACATTTTAGACAAAGTGCAGGCAGCATAATAATTTATGGAAATATTAGGAAGAGTTTCAGCTTAGTCCCAAGTGACCACTATAAATTTAAACATTCTTGAGCAGCAACACTTTTCATTCAGTTGTAAGATTTGAGTCTTATAGACTCTAGTTACTTTATCAGCTTTAGTTACTTCCCATACCTTTAGTTCCCTTTAGTTACCTTTCATAACTTCATCTTACTTGTTTATACATATTACAGTTGTATTGATGATTGTCCAGAACTACTGAGCTTTGGTTATTTTAATACATTTGTTTCCCTTGCTTATATATCTTACAGCTGTAATGAAGCAGAATCTGCTTACTTTGAATGCTGTAACTTCTGTGTAGAGACTAGATGTCTGCATCTCTTTGTGACCAGACAGCTTATTCACATTTTAGCAAAGGACTGTTTTACACCCACACCTCGACCCACTTAGCATATTCCAAGTTCTGCCGTATCTTGGGATGTCCTGCAGAGGCCGGGGGCCCACAACCTGAGATGACCACAAGGCCAGTTTAACATACAAATTAGTATCACACACACAAGGGGCCTGCAACTCAGGCCACCCCATTGTTCTGTGGACCTTGATCAAGATCAGGGTGCCGGAGAGACACACACACATACAGACACCTGGTGTAGATCACATTCCAGCAAGGAGGTGTGAGCTCCAGCTCACCAAATGACCAATAGGATTACAATGCATGAATTGTTGTACCTTTGTTTAGTGCGGAGCAGCCCAAGAAGATAAAATGTATTGTAAGACCTTAATTCGAGGTCAGTAGATGGAACTCCTGTGGGAGCTCTGTCTCTCTGATCCCTGCACTGTAAGGCCTACCTGTGATCAGACATTCAGGAAACTTTCTGCTGATTTTAAACAGTCCTCTCCTGTCGTCACTTCTTGTGCTTCCAACAAAAGAACAGGTTAATTTCTAACAAAATTAATTTCTAACACAGTCTTGCTTATACAGAGTAGTGTAATGAGAGTTACTTCAATGTCTTTTGTAATGACACCTTGCTTACACAAGATAAGACAATTTAACAAGCAAATCAAATATTTGACATTAAAATTAGGTAAGATCATGACAAAAGTCATAAAATCAGGACACCCAAATACATGAAAACGATGACGACGACAACAACAGATACATAAAAAGAAGAGATACTGACAACTGACAGCAGGACAATGACCCAAAGCAGATTCACAAAGCACTAGACATGGTTTCAGACAATGAGCTGGAGAGTTGTGAAGTGGCCAGCAATGAGTCCAGGTCTAAATCCCATGAAACAGCTGTGGAGAGATCTCAGAATAGCAGCTCAGAGAAGGAACCCTTCACATCTCAGAGACCTGGAGCAGCTGGCAAAAGAAGAGAGGTCCAAAACTCCAGTAGAGGAGGAGGAAGAAACTCACTGGTGGTTACTGGAAGGGCTGGTTTCAGTTATTTTGTCCAAAGGGTGTGCTACCAAGAATTAAGTTGAGGGTGCCATTCAGTTGAATGCGTCCCAGACTTTTGACTGGTTACAGTAGGTTTGACTTACTACTATATGTCCACTGACATGTTACTGTTCCCCCAAAATCTAACTAGGAAATAATGAGACTATAAATCACATTAAGCTACAAAGCCCATGGAGTTGCAATGGCCAGTACTGCTAAGCATTCATGTGATGTAATGTAATATTACGAAAATGGTCACAACTGCACTTGGGCACTAGCAACAAATGATAAATTAAGGTAAAGCTACTGTGGGGTTAGACCTTAAGTGTTATTAATGATGTTTCTAATGGGTGATGGCAAGGCAGCACAACACACACACACACACACACACTCGCAAAAAATGGAGTTTCCTGTACTTGTTCAAATCAAGCATCCACATTTTTTTTTTTTTACTATTTAATAAGGAATGCTTCATCATGTAACTGCACTTCAAAATAAAAGCTGTGCTACAGTTGCACTAGTTGCAGATGTGCACGTGTTATATTTAAAGCAGGCTTGTTCTGCATTTTCAGTTGCTTAATGCAAAGTATATAGGATTTAGGAAGGTGATACATTACAAAGGAGATGAAGTGGAAAACATTTTACAAGTGACGTTCCATTTAAACCAGGCTTGTCCTGCTCGTTCAAACACTTACATAATGTGACAAATGAGTTGAAGAAATAAATGACATTTTACAGGCAACAGATCAGCCTAACAACTGGTGTGAGACAAGAGTTATTAACGCCAGAGATATGGATTTAGCCCATCAGGTGGAACACATTGTTTAGACACCAGC
>NW_018127959.1:948679-950779 GCF_001952655.1 Monopterus albus
ACTCAACATATTACAGTACAGCTCATAAAATGAATTTGCTTTCGATCAAGTGCTCTGATGCCCATATTTCAGGATGCTGAGATAAGGTCAACTGTCACAGAGGAATGTTTGCTGAAAAAAATTGATGCATAACAAGCTAGAAAGCGAGCTGAGGTTGGGCTTCCTCCCGCCAACTTGCTGGAGACCTGACCTTTACGTTACTCAGTTCAATATGGTTCACCTCACACTGTATGTTATATGTTAGTTTGCTCTATTCAGCCAAATTGAGAGAAGGCCCCCTTTGGTTACCATATGCAGAAAGTCTTTCATCTGATTTAAGACCCTATTGTATTTATTATTTTGCTCCAGTGGGGAGGCACATTGAAAGAATCTGTTTTTTGATTATTTTCCCAACCTACACCCATGTGTCTTTTCCTTTATGCCAGCTTTTATTTTTCTTGCAGGGCTACATCTTACTCTTGCTCGTCTCATTTCCCCCCAGCTTTTTTCCTTGGATTACAGCGGGTGGAGGGAGATAAAACAGCGCTGCTGAGCAAGTCTCAATGTGTTAGATGTACATTTGAACTGCTGAGCTCCTTTGCCAGTTAGCAGAATGAAGCAATCCCAGCAGGGTGTGTGTGAATGGCCTTGTTTTTCCTGTCCTTATGTTGTCTTAAAACCAAGCGTACACTAGCTTCTTGGAGACTGGAAAGCCTTGTGGGATCCAGAGGCTGGTCCCCACAATGTCGTTTATCGAATTTGATGAAAACTATGCCGTGTAAACTTAGCACAAGTGCTGCATTTGGTTAAGGATAGGGTAAAAATCAGGCCTCTAATATGGGCCAGTGATCAAAGTGACGACAGTTCCTTGAACTTGGCATTTTAAATAATTAGCTAAAATTATCCAATGAACATTAGGTTAATCAAGTTTTATCAATGCAAGCACAGTTTTTATGAGTTTAACATGTGCATCATCAGTTGACTTGACCAGAAGATAAAGATTACTCATTTATTTAGAACTAAATATATGCAACTGTACAAATAGAATTCACTTCTCAATTTTTCCTTTCAATGCCGATGGAACTGGTGGAGGAGACGGTGTATGCAAAAGCTGATGGACCATACAGGTGAGTGACCAGGTAGGTGTTGCTTAGCATCTTGCAGAGAGTTCCCAGCAATAATAGAGATAAGCACAACCTCAAAAGAACCGCACAAGTTAGTAACAAACCATGCAGACTCAACTGGAAGGATAGAGAGGTAGAGGCAGCAGTGAAGACATCAGCATGAGCCACAAAGGGGCAGATACCACAGGGAGGTACCAGGCTAATAAAAGAGTCTACAGAAGTCTGGATGGTGTTGAAACAACCAGGCAGGTATCTTACTGTTTGATTTCTTTAGTAAACACAAGTTTCTGCAGAATGATACAAATACTGAGATGACACACAGGTGAATAAGCATAAACACAAGATCCCAACCCTCCAAAAAAGTGTGCATACAATGGAAAAATCAAACTGAGCTCAGTAAAAGAACCAAAGACAAATCTTGGTCCCCCCAACCAGGGAGGAATAAATGCAAAAAAGGCAACAAGTCTAAAAACATCCAATGAGATCCAACAACAAGCATCAGTCCCATCATACACAGAAAACCAGAGAGCAGGCTTACAAACCCAAAGGGCAGGGAAAAACAAAGAAAACAGAGACAGAAAGAGGGCCAGGAATAACAAGAGGGCCAGGTGTGTGTGTGTGTGTCTGCACACACAAAGAGACTGTCTGGCACTAGAGCCAAAGGCAGAGCAAGTTAAATAGACCACAGACAACTAGCTGCAGGTGAAACCAATAAAGTGCCTAATGAACCGCATAAGCTGCAGCAGGGTGGAACCAACAAAATAAGAGCCCTGGACAGGAAGTCAAGAGCTGGTCATGACACGTTGTACTCAACATACACAATATTGATATTGGTCTTCTCATCTCTTAAACAGAAAGCAAGCAAGTAAATGAAATTACCAAAATGTTGAGCTTTTCCTTTAAAAAATGCAAGTTTACAGTTATAAACTTTATAAAAAATGGTATATTTTTGCAACATCAGAAGTACTTTGGGCCCTGTGATGGACTGGCGACCTGT
>NW_018127959.1:950851-951726 GCF_001952655.1 Monopterus albus
TGAACATGTACACTTCAGTGCAATCATCTTGTGGCACTCCATTACTATTCCAGAGCTCTTGCATTTCCTGTGAGTATTTGTTACACATGGTAAAATGGAGCAATCCTCAGGAGGTGAAGAAAGCCTGACATGGTGTGATTGCCAAATGACAAACTTTTGATGGCTTAGAGAAAAATAAAATTACCTGACAGACATCTTGAGAGATTATGCCTTCCATCTTCCACACATAACACATCCTGACCCTCGTTTCTCCCCCACCCTCGGTATATGTTACAATATACATAAACACAGAGAAGAGACACAAGGAAATAAATATTGAAATAAAATCAGAATCAAATGTAGAATCACCCTGATTCCACCTCCAGTCAGTGCCAGAGAAATGGATGCCAGGACATTAATTTTCATGATGTCAAGAACCTGGGGGAGGAGTGGCAGGCAAGTCATCAGTGCTGGCTGATTACCACTGTTTGCTTGCATGTGTGTGTGTGTCTGTGTGTGTGTGTGTGTGTGTGTGTGTGTGTGTGTGTGTGGGTGCACACTTGTGTTTCCCCTTGATTTGCCAAAATATCAGATATAAAGGCTGTTTAACTTTCTCTTTTTAACCCAGTAATAGGCAGGCAACTTTCAGTCTCTATTGAAAAAATTAATAAATAGAAAGAGACACTTCTGGTAAATAAGGGAAAGTAAACATTATTGGCTCAAGCAAGTTGTAGGCATGTGTATATATAGTAGTATGTGCTGATGGAGACAGCAGTAATGATACGTGCAAAGCTGTCAGTACAAAGAGGTTAATTAAAAATAATGAGCTGTTTGAGTTGTATTTCTAGTTTATGGTCGAACAAGATAACCCCACTTCCTCATCAGCAGGCAGCAGA
>NW_018127959.1:951787-957383 GCF_001952655.1 Monopterus albus
GATCCCTCCACAATGTCCTGGATTACTGACTGACAGACAGACCACAGTTTGTGCAGCTACAGGTACATTTGTCTGAACGGGTGGCCACCAGCACAGGAGCACTGCAGATAATGTCAGCGGTGGAGAGGAGGCGGAGTCCAGAGGCCTGGTGGAACAACAACAACAAAAAACAAATAAACAAGAGTAAAAGAATTTACAGAAGAAATTGTTGAAAGAGTTTGACTTATAATTATTATGACAAATAAACTGATCTTCACATGTAAAATCAGGGTGGGGCCATCACTAACCACTTAATCTGGTCGACCCTCTACATCAGGGCTGCCCAACATGTCGATCGTGATCGACCGATCGATCGATCGCAAAGGTAGTGTCGGTAGATCTCATGTGAGTATAATCAGCTTAGTTAATGCTTTCAAATGAAAAAATGCAACATTTTGCAGAACTTCCAAAACCTCCTTTCAGAGCTGGAGACGCAACGGAAAGCATGTGCGCAACTTGACATTGTGTGCTACACAAAGCTGATTGACAGTTGTCGATCAGAGTTTGACAAACACTTTCAAGACTTTGCCTCACTCGAGCCAGTCTCTACATTTATGTGCTGCCCATTTAGGGAAGATACTGAGGTTGATTCACTCACATCAAAAACTGCAACGCTGTTTCACCTGAACTGGTCTGGAGTGGAGGATGAGACATTGACACTACAGACTGACATTCAGCTGAAGTCCAGGGCTAATGGACCGTTTTACCCAAACATGAGGAAATGTGCCATCGACTGTATTATTTGGCTCTACTATTTATGTGAGTCAGCATTTTCTCACATGGAGATTATTAAGTCCAAATACTGCTCCACCATGACTGATGACCATGTGGAAGTCTGCTGGAGGCTGGCTACCAGCAGCTACGGTCCGGACTATGCAGCCCTGGCTGATTCCATTCAGTGCACGTCATCAGAGTAAACTAATGACCAAAAAGTACTGAACTGTAGTGTGTCCTAAGGTTCATGCAGTTATGCAAGGTGTGCCAGCGTATATTGTGTTTACATAAGGTATAAATAAATATATGTTTAGTATTTTAACTGTAGAAAGTAATGTGATCAAATAATTAATGATTATATCAGAATCAGTTTTATTGGCCAGGTGTGTTGACCACGAGGAATTTGACTCTGGTACAGGGACTCTCAAATGTGTATGTACGTATCCTCATGCAAGGGGCAAGTAAACAGTAAACCAGCATAAGGCTGTGTAGTATAACAAAATAAACAGTATTAACAAGCAATAAACAGTGCAAACAACCCAAAATAAACAGTATAAACAGGCAGTAAACAATGTATACAGACAAAGGAATGCTCATTATGAAACAAGATAAATAGTAATAAAGATAATAATAAAGATAGAGTACTTAAAAATAGAGACCTGTACGGATCTGTATAATCTATACAATGTATAGTTACAGGTACTGCACTGTAATATACAGTATTACAGTATGTATATGCTGTATATGCATTGCTTCCATAGCCCATGCTTTGGCAGTGACATCAGGGTTGATTAGGTGAGTAGGGAACAAATAGAGTTTTTAAAGTTTGAACATCCACTTGGCTAACTCTGTATATGTGAAACATGCATTGTGGATGTGGGTAGTGCTCCGGCTCATTGCTCCAGGCAGTTACCTGTGTACCGGTTAGAAAAAAGGAAAACTATATTCTCTTTTGGGTTCAGTAGGTTTCTGAAATGATTTGATTTCAGGGGTATGAAACATTTGCATTTCATCCATGCCTGCACACGGACCTCGACTCAGTGGATTCAGTCTCCACTGATCTGAGAAAGCAGTTGCTCCAAATCCAGAATACTGAGCAGTTTCATACCAAAGACTAGTCAAATAGGAAGCACGGGAGCACAGGAGCAATTTCCCTTGCCTCTCTCTCTCTGCTGTGCCTGCTGAATGACACTGTGACAATGCCCAGCGCGTTCGTCTGAGAGCAGACTCAGAGTCAAGGCCATGATAAGTGTCTTCCAGGAAGAGCAAGCACAACAAATGCGTTGAAGGTAACACCGGTGAACTGTGTGAGAGAAAATGCAGCATGCAAAAGTGAAAGATTATTCTTCCAACTTCAGCACAGGTTTGTCACTTTTTCACTTCATCTACAACTGTAAACCAGGTAAGGAGAGCTCCATTTTCTCAACTAATGTCATTTAGCTACTAATCTCAAAATCACTTTTGAATTAATAAGGACTGAAGTCTTGGTTATACCAGAGAAATGAATGGATGGATCTTTCCTTCCTAATTGCTTTAGTGATTAAAAAGCTTTCTAACAGACCATCTGGGGTGGCATGAACTGTGACTGGCGACACATTATAGCCAAAGTCAAGTGCCTCTTTAATTAAGTGAAGGTTGGTTGGTTGGTTACATTTTATAATGCTAAAGATTATATCATTTCTTTCCTCAGTATTGCTTATACCACCGTTCTACCAGCACCACAGTGCAAATCGCCGGCCAGTGTGTTACTACATATTTCCAAAGTTGATGGATGTACAGATGTACTCCAGGACCCAATGACATCACTGTTGGATGTTGCTACAGGTGCAACACAGCACACTTTCAATTGAAAGCAGCTGTCTGCAGCAGCCAAAAGCTGTCCTGTAAATGCTGTGGGTCATGGACAGCTGGAGATTCAGCTGATAATTCTTTGTAGGTTCATTACTATGAGAGAACCATTTCATGCTGGTACATTGCTTCGACATTGCCCTTTATTGAAATATTGATTATGTCAGCTTTAAACCAAGTGTTGCTATTGATACTGTATGGAAACTAATTAGCAAACCTCACAGCTGAAAGTCAGAGGATAGAAAAGCAAAAATGCAAATGTGACCTAACCTTCTGAAGAAAAACAGACCATGCCCAAATCAAGGCTAATCACTCAAGATGGGAAACTGAATATCTCTTCACTTTAACACCAAATTAAAGGCTACAAGCTAAAGTACATTCACAGTAAATATCAGTGCATATATTGTACGATCCTGGGTAAGGGCTGCACCAAGCTCTTACATCTATACCAACCAATAAAATCCTAATCCACTGGACCAAAACCGATAAAAAATCCAGGAGAAAGGCACTGGTTTACACTAATTAGACAACAAAAACATTGCAGTCAGTTGGAATGACTCCAAATTACAACCACAACAATTCAACTGAGATGCGAATGCTAGCTTGCTAATGATGCCAACATATACACATTAGCCAGCTACAGTCCTTACGTACCCAGAAAGAAGAAAGCCACATCTGCATCAAAATGTAGTTCTTTGGATACTTTTACTGCTGTCCATCCCCGACATGCCAAACGTATGCTAACCCTGGTTTTGTCTTGTTCTTTGTTGCACTCTTTCTGTGCTACAGAACACAGCCTCTTGGGTCAAACAGTTCCGCTCCCATCTTGGGTTGTACCTGTACAGGGAACTTCCATAGTCTCTCTATGAAATGAGCCATACTGGTTTGAAAAATGCATCTCCTAACCTCCGATCAGTGGGGGCGTGGAAGAAGTGCAGTATGGATTTTAACAACAGTGGACATAGAGGCCAAGAAATAAGCACAGGGTGTGAAAATAGCAGAGTAGGTGGGGGTGGGGTGGGGTTGATACAGCAGGGAGGTGTCAGGTTTGCCCGGCTGCACCTTCTTCTCTTGCTTTTCTCACTTTAGTTTTGCTTCCTCACCCTGATTACACTATCCAGCACACCTGCCCCACTGCCCCTGATTATCACCAGCTGCACCTTATTAGTCTCCTCCCTATATATACCCTGCTCACCGTTCACTCCCCTGCCAGTTCAATCCATATTCTCAGGCTCCTTTTGCTCATGTTCTTTTTCTAGTCCTAAAAGTTGTACCTTCGCTTAGTCTAGTCTTTATCTCTTTGCTTCTTTTTTTTTTGTACCCTCGGTCTCCTCGTCTCCATATTTACTCTCAGTACTGTCTCCTGCTGTTTCTCTCTGTGACTACGGACCTCTCCTCTGGACCCTGGTTCTACTCAGCCCTACTAGTCTCCACCATACAGGTCGATGCACAGTCTCCATTACCTGTCATTACATGCACCTGTCAGCCATCCTCACCTCAACCACGACCAGTTCAGGAGTGACCCCAGTGTCCGCAGCCCGACCTACAACCAGCCATCTCACCATCAAGTGTTTCCCACTGCCACAGATCAACACCCAGTGACTCATTTTCATACTGCAACTGTCTGTTTAATCCACTGAACGTTGCACTGTAATTAAATCCTTCACTACTTGCACCAAAGCCAGCCACCTGGGTGCGTCTTTTCTTTGCTCGCTCATACCCGTGTTCGAGCAACCTTAATAGGAGGAAACACTTCTAGACAATTTTTTACTTGATTTATCTAAATTTGTGCTAAATCTTAGTTAATGCAGGTTTAACAGCAGAATAAAGGTAAGGCAGGCCACATGGAGATGTATAAACAACATAAACTCCACCTAGGCTGCAGCCCGCTCATATTGTAGGTCAAGGTCAAAGGTCAAAGCCTTTATTTGTCATATGCACAGTTAGGAAACAGGTTTCCCTGTACAATGAAATCTTTACTTTGCCATCCACATGAATGCAATGAAATATAAAGTAGATGAGCAATAACACAAATTTAAATAGTAACACAAATCTAAGGCACTTTAAAGCAGCAAGTAAAAAGAGCAAATAAAACTACAACAAGAACACAATATAATGCAGAGGGTGTGCAGTTATGCACTCTGTAGTCGTAAACAGAGCGCACACCATTTCTGCACACAGTGTAGCATGCACACGCAGCATCCTGTGTTGCTAGGCAATGCAGTTGTAGCACTTTCTTTGTAATTTACACACACACACTATAAGTTCGGGCAGGGAAGATGATGAGTAAACACACAATCCACTAACTAAATGTGATTCACATTTATTTATGCAAATAAACTGAAATAAAAAATTGTTAAACTCTACTTGAAATGCCCTTCTGTAAAACTACATATCAGGAATCAGAACACTGTAGTTAAAACTAACAAAATGTTCCACCCTTAATAGCCAGGCGGTGAAATCTCTTTTTTTTTTCCCAAGTCAGTCCAGTCAAATTCAATCTTAATAGTCTTAAGTTCACGTTGGGGCCTGTTTATCAACTTCTTTCTCTTATCTGAAATCCCAGTGGAAGAGCTGGCACGTCCCACGAAGTAGCTCCTTCTGCATGCTTCAGAGACGGACAGGCCTCAGAAGGTCACCACCATCTCCCCTCGCAGCCTCTTCGCAGTTGTTCTCGCCCAGAGATCAACCATAAAAAAAAACAACCTGTATACCATATCTTGAATTAATATTCAACGTTCAGTATACAGACTTTGTATTTATCATTGAGCGTTTCTTTTCTCCCATGCTCATCGCCAGACCATGCAAGGTACACCCTTTATGAAATTACGAGCTGCAATTAAGCATTTCACTACTCTGCTTGTAACATTTCTATCCATCCATCCATCCATTTTCTTCCGCTTATCCAGGACCGGGTCATGGGGGCAGCAGTCTAAGCAAAGATGCCCAGACTTCCCTCTCTCCAGACACTTCCTCCAGCTCCTCCGGGGGAATG
>NW_018127959.1:958892-967770 GCF_001952655.1 Monopterus albus
AGGCACCAGAGCCCTTACGGCCACAGCACCGAGTGGCTGCATCAGCAATGGAGGTGGAGAACATGGTCCATTCAGTCTCAGTGTTTCCAGTCTCCCTCGGGATCTGGTAGGATACGGGATAGTTTTAGTCAAGTGATTTACTTTACACCAACATTTCCCATCTTAACAGTATTTATACTCGGCTATGTCCTTTACATTTTTAATGGTGGTTATTTGACTCTTGATTTAAAAAATTATCCTCATAGCGCGGCACTTTCCAAATACTGTCCTTAATATTTCTGTAAGGTGTCCAGCAAAACAAAACAAAAAAAAAACTAAGTGCTGTTTAGCACTAATTATGGAGAAAACTGAAAGGTCATTCAAAAGGTTGCTCCATTTACTCCCAAGTAAACATATTCTCATCACTAATATTACTATTTTAAGCTTTAAAAGACTTGAATTATAAATTTACGTTGACAGCTTTGCATGTTTACCTGTCCTGCTGTGACTAAAAAGCCATTAATTTGAAGTATCAACTGAAGATGGTTTCTATTTCCCCTGCAACTTTCAAAGTTCTTTCAAGGAATCTTCTCAAAAATTATTGAGAAATTATGAACTGTAAAATAAAGTGTTAGTAGAATTGTATGGGGGTAGAGCCTGGCTATTAGAGTCTATTTGATAAGTCATCTGTACTGTCCTCATATCTCAACATGTAAACATTTCCACATGTACTGTAGATTTCAAAGCAGGTTGTGCAGTTTATTTGACTTTTTTGCAGTGTATTTGTGTTTTTGTTTCAAGGTGTTCTCTTACCGGTGCGTCTGGAACTCTGGGGGACAAGGGTGGATCCTCCTGTGGTGAAGGGGTCTCCTGTGGGAGGGTTCATTACACTGGTGTGGAGGGCAGAGTCAGAGTTGGTCCTAAGGGGCGAGACAGACACACACACACACACACACACACACACACACACACACACACACACAGCATTAAGGGATGTAGCAGAGAAAACTACAGAAAACGGCCAAGAACAGTGAAGGCCAGATGAGCCTTGATTCTCCAGCACAGTAAAATATCAGGATAAAACACAGCATTAAAAGTGAACATACCAACCACAGCTACGTGTTACAGTTAAAAGTCAACTCACATTTTATGTTTCTTTTCACACACACAAAACCAGGACTCAGAAACTAATGAATGCTAACACACACTGAAAGCAACATTCAGACAGCTACTCTAGAAACTTCACAGTTCAGTATACAGACTTTGTATTTATCATTGAGCGTTTCTTTTCTCCCATGCTCATCGCCAGACCATGCAAGGTACACCCTTTATGAAATTACGAGCTGCAATTAAGCATTTCACTACTCTGCTTACAACATTTCCATTTCTTTAAAATATGTACACATCGCATTTCTATTACACAGTTTATCAAACACAAAATAACACAAATCTCTGATTGGTTTTTACCTCTTTTTGCTTCACTATAACTTTAAGCTAGTACCTTAAGCTAACATCGTCACCATTATATCACTGAACGAAAAAAACACACTCACCGGAGAATGGAAATCAAACACATCAGAATTCGGTTTCATCCACAATCCTCAGGTCACAATAGCGCCCACAAAACTCAATAATTCCCGAATAAACGTAATTTTAACCAAAAAACTACCGCTTTTCCTCTATAATTCTCTTTACATCAAACGTTGTCTCCACTACGCTCGCTTTTTTTTTTCTTCCCTTACTGTCTACATTACTCTTCACATTCATCTTATGCCCTCTGGTGGATGTCTTCTGTAACTACCCGAACATAACTCATACCACATACTGCTAAGTTTATGGGGGTTACACAGTGGTTGTTGATGTTCTCCTCTGCACAGCGAGCTACAGCAATCAGTCAGTGAGTGTGTTTGAACCACATTCTGTGTCTTGTGCAGTGAAGCCCTCCATATATCCATATATCCAGTCAGTAGCTTCATTTCTAAATATTAAAAATGCTCATATACAAAGCTATGATGACATCAGAACATTGTACTTTACAGTGGTGCTGGGCATACATTTTGGAAAAAGGAAACCCATCCACATACTTTAAAAATCTTTATTTTCCAGAGGAGCATTTCATTTTTATTTACTATAAGCCAGTCAAAGGCTGGAAATGCTATAACTTCTTAATAGACTTTCCCCTTTTTCCCCTTGAGCGGCACAGTAATAACCACCATCATATGCTGCTTAGTGATGCCTCACAATCATTCAGTTGCTCAGTCAGTAGTGTAGGCTAATGACAATACATTGCCGTGGCTTTCCTTAACTAAATGTGTTAATTTATAGTCACCCTTGCAGGTGTTGTTCCTTCTGCTGCGCCTCCCCATTTCATCCCCTTCATTTCAAAATGATAAAACGTTGCATTTGGCAGAGATAAACCCAGCAAGAATAATTCAACTTTGTAGTCACTGCCATGCTCCTATTATTTTAATCCCTCCTGAGTGTTTTTCCTTTTACTTTCTGGCAAAGAGTGAATCTCAATATTTCAGATGTAAATAAAGAGCTTGAGCAGGACCCAGCAGAGCTGAGGCCCAGCCTTTGTTCAGACACAAGCTGGAATTATCTGAGAAAGTCAGCGCCCATATTCCTCACCTGCAACACAAAGCGGCAGCAACTCTCAGAACAAAAAGTCAACCCCCTTGCCCTCTCAGAAGCATGGCACTGAAAGTGATACAGTGGCAATAACATCACTGGGGGTCCTGAGATTTCTCTGTGCAGCCACAATACAATAGAGAGTGCAAATGATGCGTTCAGGTTCACAGTTTTAGAGTGAGGAGAACCTTTTTGTCTTATTTTTTGAATGCTGATCTGATCTCAGCCTAGTTTCCAAGACGAAAACAATCACCCAGTGTGTGCTGTTGCCATGGCATTTATATTTCTGCCAGAATTTGCCATATTTTGCTTATTTACTGTCATAATTACCCTTCTGTCTTGTCTCTCCTGCCTGCAGACATTGGAGAATAAAATGTCAAGTGTTACCAACTTTTTCTTTTGTTGGTACATACTGTATGGAGCAATGTGTGGTCACAGTATGTGCATTTATTATTATAGCATGTAGTTTTCATAAGAACTGCCTGTATCAGGCTCTTGTTTTTTTCATTATGTGTAAATTCACATTGGAGTTGAGTTCCATTTTCAAATGCCACAACTGAGGCCTTGTGAGCTACTGTAGCTTAGCTCTTATTGTAGGTGTGAACTGTTGCTATATCGAGTTTTTAGGATCCATCCTGCTGTTTTGCAGTTGTTAAGATTCCTGTATTGATTGTGTGTGAATAGCTGTTTGGTTAAGTACTGTATGGACAGTACTGAAACACTGTGTTGTGGGCATTTCCAACATTCAAGTATTGCTTAGCGTCCTTTAGCCAGGCTTCCTGATAGCCTGTTTGTACCAAGTAGTATTGAATCTGTGAAGAGAAGACCAGATGGAATTTTCATGAGACTAGTGAAGAACAAACATTTTGTTTTTTTTTAAGATGAAGTGACCCAGTAATGAGTTTATGCTTCTTACAATATTAAGTCCAAACATATTGAAGAACATTCTTTTTATTTTATAGACAATTAAAGCATGTTCCCCTGCCAAAAATGAACTGTAACTTAATTAGCAAATGACAACTAATTTGTCCTTATCTGCTCCAGACAACCTCCAAACTGTGCTGAGTCAAACAAGGAGACTCAGTCCATATTTTAACATGTCAGTCTGCTACAGTACATAGATCGGGAGTAGTGAGGCACACTACTCTGTCCTGCCTCTGTGGAAAATGATGCAGGGCATAACTCACTCCCGTGGCACTCCGCCTCCATGGGACTGACTAATGGTTTTTTCCTTGAATGCTGAATTGAAGAAAACAAAATGGGGGTGCAGCTGAACCAATGGTGGTCCTCTGCCAAACTCACCAGAGCCATTTTTTTTCCTTTTCATCTTGTGTTGACTCCCACTCCATTTTAATGTTGATTTGTTGTTATTGTGGTATATTTCATTCCACAGTTGCTGACTTGTCAGTGCAGAGACAGACACAGGCAAACATACACAAGTCCTGATATCATTAAATCAGAAGACGAGCAGACAGTTCCCCTTTAACTGATAAATGTCTCCTTCATGTCACAGAGCTGGTGCTGAGTTTTTATTGTGTTCTCCATCAAAATGGTCTAGTTTGGGCAAAAAAATCAGTGCAGACAATGAGTGATGAACAGCAGATGTGAACTCAGACTCCAGTTCTGATGTCAAATCATGTTCATCCAAAAAATAGGCAATTATCCCCTCCACTGTCTGCGACCCATTGCTATAATTGTATTTGTGGCTCTTCCCACTGTAATAACATGGTGCAGGTGCAGGAATGATTAACATGCTGCAGGGTTAGACTATGACAGTTGCACAGAGGATGGAGTCACACCAACAATTCTCAGTCGCCCAGTGTTTGCTGGAGGTTGTAAAAACGTTATAGTAATTTTCAAAACACACTTTCAAGGTGCTTATAATATTAATGCAGGTAAAACTGTGATAAATAGAATAAATTCAGACAAGAAAACAGGAACGAAAGTGTAAGTTTAACAATAAAAAAAACAAAAAAAGTTCACTTTAAACCAGGGAACACCCTGTGGCAGAGACTGGTCCACCTGAAGGACAAAACACCCAGACATAAACAGAGTGATGTGGTGTATGCCATTAAGTGTAGTCAGGAGTGTAACGACTTGTACATTGGTGAAACTAAGCAGCTGCTTCACAAACACATGGCCCAACACAGGAGGGCCAACTCCAGTGGACCAGAGTCAGCAGTCGACCTCCACCTAAAGGACAAAGGACATTCTTTTGAGGACAGTGAAGTCCAGATCCTTTCTGGAGAACATTGCTGGTTTGAGAGAGGAGATAAGGAAGCTATTTTTATAAAGATAGAACACCACCCACACAATAGGGGTGGTGGACTAAGACACAACTTGTCTTCCATCCACAACCCGGTTTTGAGACCAGAACAATAGGCGTCGGTCGACAGGGGAGGGTTCAAAGACAGGTAACGACTCTTACCGATACTGGGTTATAACGACTTAGGTTGTTAGGGGACATCGTTGGCCTTCTAAGGACTGAAACACCACCGAGGGGGATAAATATCTCTGACTCAATACCGGTCAGTTAGAACTGATGAAGCCTCTTGGATGAGAGGTGAAACGTCTTTGACCTAGAAATCTAGTCCAGTTTATACATTTTTTCAAGAGAAATAAATAAAATAAGTTCATTCTCACAACTGTCTGTTTGACAACATATAAACTCTGACTACAAGCGCCTGGTTCTCTTTACTGACCAGCTCTAAACGAAGTTTAATGGGCATACTCTGAGGAAATGGACAATGTGAAATAGACTGTATCACAACTTCACTTTGTCTCTAAATTCAAGTCATTCCAGCTATAAAGTTTTTATCAGGAAAAAGACAAAGCATCAAACAAAACACAAAATCATCTAAAGTGGATCAAAAACCTGAGAGCAATATACAGTAAGATCTAGGTTTGTTCAAATAAAGAGCAGTTTTTATTCAAACACAAACACAGATGTATATTGTAATATATATATATATATATATATTGTAAATTAAACTGATGAGATTCTCCAGAGCACAAATAAGCAGGTGCTTGCAATGCTGGGACTCTCCAGGTGGCTACAACCAGTCTGGAGGAGGCGTTAAAGGTGAAGACTTTTACAGTCATTCCTGTTGATGTTTCCCACCATCGTGCAGCAGCCCGAGTCCTGGCTAAGCTCTGTGCTGACTCCTCCTAGAGTTTGAAAGATGACAGACAGCAGGTGGTTAAGTTCTGTTCCCAGCTGTGCTCCAGGGATGGCAATATATTTGATAGGATTTAGTAACTGGCCTAATAGTCGTAGACAGTGAATGTCAGGTTAGGATGAGATTAGAATCTATGGCCTGCCCCCTTTTTGACGGGCTGACCAATCAGAGAGGAACACACCACGACTCCACTTGCAAAGGCCGATTTCATTACATGGATTTATGGTTGGGCAGTCACACTGACCCTGTCTCTCCCCTTCTGTTTCATGTCAGTTTGTACTCTCTGGATGTCTGCATGCCATCATACTTGTGTGAATGACGGCTGAGTTTCAAATCATTGTGCCCTGTAAATATGAGTGTGATGTGAAATAAATAAATAAATAAAAGGTCTGTGCTAGAGCAAAATGTAATTAGAAAAATCTGTTGTGTTGGTCTTAACCTCCTGAAATTACCTTGGAGATTTAAAATTGACCATATGCCAGCCATGGTTACATAAAGGTTTAATGGCCTTTGTGTTCTCTGTTGCTGTCCTCTTAACTTTATTGTGAGTCTTACAGTTCTCTGTGTGAAACTCTGGCAATATACTAGGCTTTTTAGATTAAAAACTTGATTTGACTTCCTTTGCAACAGGAGCTCTCTGGGAACACTGACCTTCAGTTGGTGTATAAGTGAAATATGCTCATTACAGCAGAAGTCCACCTTACAGAATTCTGTTCTTTGTTTCGTTTCAATTTGTGCTCACAGTCCATCACAATGCTGCCTTTTTCTTCCCCACTGTCTTTTGTGTCTACCTCTTTTAGTTAACCCCCCAACTAATAAAGAAGACAGGAGCAGATTAATACCCGTCTTCTACACTTTCAAAAACATGTTACACTCCTGCCTAAGCTTCAGCACACTGCCAAGCCAGGATTACTCCCATGAATGGAAAAGGGCAACTGAAGAGTGGGAGGAGAGGCATGACCCAGCAGGATCTTCATGCATACCGAGAGCTGTTTCACCGGGAGTAGCCGCTAGCGTCTGGCCCCGGTGTGCAAGTCCTGCCAGCTTCTTCGGTGCTACTCCTCAACAGCAGTGAGTCCACAGCAGGCCAGTTCTCAGTGGGAAAGGGCAAATGGGTAGCAGAGTCTCCACAGGGAAGGACCACTGGAGAAGAGGAGGTCAACACGGCTACTTCACGTTATGTGCAGGTCATTTAAGAGGAAACATTCAGTCCACCAAGCGTAATATACAAACAATATAGATACTTTGGTGCCAGTGTAAAACTTTAGCGACTTTGTGGAGTATGTCATGTTGTTTTTAAAATCAGCATTATGAAACTGTTTCTCTGCATCTTCAGCTTGTCCAGCCTGCAACTCTGCCTCTATCAGCCTTGTTTTGAGCTGCATCAGGCAGCTGTTTTCAGGACAAAGCAATAAATACACCCACTGTACGCTGCCTGCTCAGCACCAAACAGCAGACAGCCACCCCGCACCACCCAGTTACATTGGAGCCAGCTTGTCCAGTGGCTCCTTCCACTAGACCAGAATTCACAGTGGTGAGAAATTCTGCTCCACATCACATTGGCCCAGATATCAGCTACTTCACTCTTTCACCACCACCAGGGTCTCAATATGTTTTGGGGATAGTCCTGTATGGCTCATGTCATGAATACATGGTAAAGTGAGTCACAATGGGACCTAACTGCCACAGACTCAGTTGTTCCTACTGTGGACATTATTTTCAAACATATTTATTTCTTCATAACCCTTTAAACCTTTTTTTTAATTAGTCTAAGTGTTTTTGTAGCCATCCTCATGACATGTGATCCTGAAATGCTTCGTCCACCCTGAGCTCCTTTCTCTGACATCTGTGGAACAGCAGTGTCACACTCCCTAGATCTGAAAAATAGCTGCTAGTGACACAGTCAAGGGAGCAATTACACTCCCTTCAAAACATGTTAAGTAAAACAAACATGTAGCATGCAAATATATTTTGTAGGGGACATGGCTATAATTTTTCAAACAGCTCTGACTAGCAATATTGATGTAAGTTGAATTGTATGGATGCTGATTCAGCATCCATACCTTGTTTTCCAAATCTTTATTATTATTATTATTATTATTATTCCGTACATTTTTTGGCCCTTAACTACTTCAGTATACTTTCAGCTGGAAAGACCATTCAGGTATCAAAATGTTCAGTTCCTCAAGGACATTCATGCTTCTCTTCAGAAGTTTTTTAAACTTCATACTTTTGAAATATTTAGCTTTAATTTGAAAATCTTGTCTCATTCAAATGAATAGGGAAATTCCAACTTCAACTCAACTCAACTCAACTTTATTTATATAGCGCTTTACCACAGCACAGCTGACCAAAGCACTTAACATATCATACAAATATAAAAACAACACATAAAAAACTATAAACAATAATATAAATACTAACACCACGGACAGAGTGTCATTCCTGATCAAACGCCAGTGAATAAAAATAGGTCTTCAAATAAGACTTAAAAGTGGGCAGTGAGGGGGCCTGCCTAATATAAAGCGGCAAGGCATTCCATAGGTTTGGACCTATCACAGCAAAGGCTCTGTCCCCCCTAGTTTTCCGCCTGGCCCTTGGTGCCTCCAGAAGAAGCTGATCTGCTGATCTGAGGCACCGCGATGGATTATACGGATGCAAAAGTTCCACCAGATAAGAAGGTGCCAGCCCATTTAAAGATTTATAAACAAATAAAAGAATCTTAAAACGAACCCTAAAACGCACCGGAAGCCAGTGGAGAGATGCCAGTACGGGCGTTATGTGGTCCTTCTTACGCCCCCCAACCAATAGCCGAGCGGCAGCGTTCTGGACCCTCTGGAGGCGGGCAAGCCCCGATTGACCAACTCCAGCGTACAGTGCATTACAGTAATCCATGCGTAATGTAACAAATGCATGGATCACTGTCTCCAAATGCTGCCTCGACAAAAAGGGCTTTAATTTCACAAGCTGCCTTAAATAAAAAAAAACAGATTTTACAACAGCATTTATCTGGCTCTCCATTCGCAAATCCGAGTCTATTCTAAAACCTAAATCATTGACAACGGATCGCACATACGGCCCCAAAAAGC
>NW_018127959.1:968311-983317 GCF_001952655.1 Monopterus albus
ACCTGCGCATAGACCACTTTTTCTAAAATCTTCGAGATAAAAGGTAACTTAGAAATAGGCCTAAAATTACTCAATATGGATTGATCCAAACGTGGTTTTTTGAGTAGAGGTTGTAAAACTGCATGCTTAAAATAACCAGGCACAACACCAGAAGACAAACTACTATTAATAATGTCCAAGACCGTGCCACCAATGCATGGGAAGACTTCCTTAAATAAAGCCGGCGAAACGACATCTCGAGGGGAGCCAGAAGGCTTGGCCTGGGCTACCACTCCCTCCAAAAATGTCAGAGTTACCGGCTCAAAAACATCAAACGTAGTCATACACGGAGTAAAGACCGATGGATCGGGCACTAACCCAACCACAGTGGCCTTTAAAATAGCAACCTTCTCATTAAAATAAAATAAAAACTTATTACATAAATCAACCGTTGCTTCCTGACAGACAGGCTGCGGGGGATTTAACACTATCCTGATTGTGTTATATAATACACGTGAATCATGACTATTAGCTGCAACAATATTGGACAAATACTCCCGCTTAGCTTCTTCCACAGTCCTCTGATAGTTGCGCCAACAGTCCTTCAAAATTTGCAGTGAAACTTGCAGTCCATCCTTCTTCCACCTTCTTTCAGCTTTGCGGCATATCTGTCTGGCCACACGAGTTCTAGGGCCAAGCCAGGGTTCCGTCCTAGTTTTAGGCCGCACGATTTTCATCGGGGCCACAGAGTCCAGTATAAGGCTGCAAGAGGATTGAAACCAAGCGCACAGCCCCTCCGTATCTCCAGCAGCCTCGTTAGAAGCAATTGCCTGTTCAAACGCCGTGCTAAACAGACCGGCAGTGGATGGGTTACGTACCCGACGGTGCCGAGCAGGCGCCGGCAGGGCACCAGCTGTACACAACAGTTTTGCCTTAAAAACAATAGCCGAATGGTCAGAAAAAGCATTCGTACAGATATTTAAATTAGTGACAGGCACACCATATGAAAGAACAAGGTCCAGCGTGTGTCCCCGCTCATGTGTAGGACCAGACACACACACTGCGTCAGCTCAAAAGCATCAATAGTAGTTAAAAACTCCCTCACCAGTTGTTTATCAGGGCAACACACATGTATATTAAAATCACCCAGTATAAGAAAACGATCATAATGAGGTCTAACGCTGGCCATAAAATCTGCAAAGTCATTCACAAAGTCCTTGTTATATCTCGGTGGCCTGTAAATGACAGCACACAGTACAGGATCCGAACGACCCACCTCAAGTAAAGTCATTTCAAAACTCAAAAACGTAGGCAGGGATAAAGTGCACTGCCTAAAAAAATGGGTTGCTTTAAAGACACACGCTGTCCCTCCACCACGGCCCGATAAGCGTGGCGAGCTAAAAAAAGAACAACCCGCCGGCAGGAGGTCCGTAAAAGCACTAAAATCCCCGGCATCCACCCAAGTCTCTGTGAGAAATAGAAGATCCAAATCCATAGAGTTAAAAAAGTCCCTCAAAATAAAGGTTTCAGCATACTTTCAGCTAACAAAAGCATTCAGGTGTCAAAATGTTCAGCATTTTCAGGGTGAACTTTCAGCACTCAGCATCCATACGCATTTTCTTCACAAAATGCAATTTTCTAGTTGTATATCTTTGGCTTATGTTAACCATGAGGTTGACCTCCTTCATAATATTAATAACATATTTTCAACCTGGGTTTTTCTTTGTGAATTTGATTCACAACCCTCTGCTGACCAGTGCAGAGTAAGCAGAGAACACATGGCGGTGCCTCTGAGAGCTGCCATATGAGCCTCTCATTTTGAATATGTAGACCTGGTCTGCCACTATACCCCTGACGTATGGCGATGCATATATTGTAATATGTGTGGTCTCTGGAGGCTTTCTCAGCACTAAGAAGCTCACTTTATCTTTTATTAAGATGGCCCAGTAGGAAGAAATCTCTTAGAAAAATTCTGATAAAGGTCAAGTTCCTGGTAGGGACAGAGGGAAAAACAGTCTTTCATCCATGATTGATGATGATCTGCCTGTAAAGTGCCACGGCTCACTGTGTGGAACAGACACAGATAGGTCACACACACACACACACACACACACTAGGACAAGTGTGAACAACTCTCCTTCACTCCTATGGACCATCATAAAGTCACACACACCACATCACACACACAGACTCACAGAACTGGGCTTTGCATTTCAGAACCCAGAGGCCTCTGACAACAGGCAAACAACCCCAGTGGACATAGTGGATGGAACCATTAAGTATATGCGGGATGACAGAAGGTCAACAACTGAAAGCTTCCAGACTTATTTAATTATGCAGATCACAGCCATAAAATTTTATTTTAAGGCTTCATACTTGTGGTGATATAGCATGGCTTTAATGGACGCTGGATCACACTGGGTCAGAAACAAATCAATGCACCTTATGTTTATGGCAGCAGTAAGTAAAGCTACGCACCGTGACAGGTGGGTTTTATGGGTCAGTAGGTCTAAGGTTGGTGTTTGTATCATCAA
This sequence comes from Monopterus albus, assembly GCF_001952655.1. NCBI lineage: Eukaryota > Metazoa > Chordata > Actinopteri > Synbranchiformes > Synbranchidae > Monopterus > Monopterus albus. Next base: position 970,825 of record NW_018127959.1, read on the forward strand.
GTGTATGCTTTTAATTTAATTTAATTTAACTGTATTTTTTACTTGATGTCAGGAGCAGGATTTTCTACATGTCAGCATAAATAAGCAGACAAAGACAAAGAGCAATGGCAGTGTCAAAGAGCACAACCTAAATACACTGGTCAGTGAGTCTGAAGTAGAAGACATTGCTGCTTAATAAACAAAATGAACAGGTCCAACTGTGTGCATAGTATCTAGTGTCTATACGTGTATGCTGTATGTTCTATTGTATAACTTTGGAACATTGATATAAAGTGTGATAGTGTATTATGCAACTTTATATGTACAGTATGTAGGTATAACAAGTTGTTTAGTGTTCACATACATACAGTACTTGTTGTTGATGAAGCCATTTATCACTTCTGTACAGATGTGGCCATTTCTGGTGATAATTCAATAGCATATCAATTTTAAACACTGCAGAACTGCTTCAAGCTGTTAGATTACAAGCTATTAATAACCTGTTTACCTACTGCACTTTATGCAAACCTGCATACTGTAGGTGCCATTCAGTGGTTGTGCAGGAGTCATTTTACACCAATAAATTGTGCCTTTGTAGTATGATTGTCCAAAACAGGGGTAAAGCCCATATGTGTAATCTAAATCAAGTGTTGACACATCAAACTCAGTCAGCCACCTAACAAAATCACTGCACAGCATCCACACTGTGCGTATTCCATACACCTGCCTTAGCTGTGTGTAATGCAACATGATGTGATGCTTCGGTTGCCTGGTATTCACCATGCTAATGTCTGTTACTTTCCTCTGTGACTGCTGTTCCTCTAGTTCCCTTTCAGCAAACTCCTGTGTCTTGATCACCAAACCTTGGTGCTTGGTCTCAGTATGATGCTACAGTTTACATGGCCTCTAACTGTCATTAACCAGCACCACAACCCAAATAACTCACAGTGGAGCATTATCAGCACTGGTCCATGAAAACCCAAACTTTAAATAAGCATTGTCATAGTCACTCTGTTTTCTGCTCACCCCAGACAGCAGATAATACAAATCAATTCATTTTGCCCCACACCTGGTCTAGCTGAAGTTTTAGGTTTACACTTATTTTTTCTGGTTTATCTTTTCTCAAGCTGTGCCTCCCCTGAAGTTCTTTGGCGCCCCCCAGGGGAGGCGCGCCTCACACTGTGAGAACCACTGGTTTAAAACATTCAACTGCACCAATGTGAGCGTGAGTGGTGGATTATAATTGCATTTCTTTATGAACCTACCTGGTTATATGCATGTTTGGTGAGAACCACGCAGTTCAGAGTTGGTTGGTGGTAGTTTGTTTTTCTGGTCCTGTGTGTTGATGACATGTTTATCATGATAAATTCACTGACCTAATGAAAGGTCTTTGCACTGGTAAGAAACACATTCAGCTTTCTGTGAACCAGCATATGTACAGCACCAACAGCTTTTAAAATTCAGGATCATAATCTAGCCCTAGATCCTGATGGATATCCCAGTCATATGGAAAAATGCTACAACAGGAATATTTTCCATTTTATGATTTACAATCAATAGGATGCACAAGAGTGATGATTTATCACTTGTGACATACTTTTCCACATTTAGTACAGCTCTGTACAAAGTGGAACAGTTGTGCATGTTCATATCTTATACATAGAAATGATAATAATAAATTATTCAGTTTGCTTGGAAGATAAAAGATCCCATTTTAGCCCTCTGCTTCATCCACCAGCTGAGACATACAAGGCCACATCGTTCTGAAGAAAAACAACCTGCACAAATTGATCTAAATTTAACTCTCCTGAGATTTACAATTATGCCTTTGACACACTAATAAGACTGTTAAAGTATTGACATCATAACAAGCCTCCACTTTCAAGCTGCCCATGACAGATGCTGTGATAAATGTTTTGGTATAAATTGATGCAGGATAAATGTCTTGGCAAATGAGACAGTTATAAACAGCTTGTTGCCTGCTGAGTGCTTGTTTGCATTGAGCAGACAGGAAATTATTAAAGTAACTCTTCAGGAACTGTGTACTATCATCAGCAGCTGAGGGAGAGAAGCAACACTGTGTCAACTCTGAACTATGGAAGTAAAGTTCTAGTTGTACAATGGGTTAAAAGGGGGTGCTGCACATTAGACTATATGCAGAGCTCCATTTCCACAGGTAAACACATATACCATATAAAATACTTAGTGTTTAAATCTCAGTTGAAGTGTTTGATTGATGAGAGGTTTCTCTTGTCTCTATTTACAAATTCTGTCTTGGCCTTTGTATCCTGGGGCTCAGAATGTGGTTAAAGAAATGAACTGCATGGAATTAGTTGAAATTATAAATTAAAAAAATGCATTACAAGGGGCATTTTTATTCTTCTTAAGTAAATGTATCACATTTTCACATATGCTCATGAACAAAATGACCAAAAGCATAAAAAATAAAAAACTAGACGTGCAGACCTCCACCAAGGGGCAAGTCTGTTAACCCATAATGCCATAAAATCAATATTCCCATGATAGTTTGACCTTCATAATATGATTGTTGGACCATGAAAACCCACTGCTGGCATTTGGAATGATGCTGATATCTTTATTAGTTTGAAAGCTGTTCAGTAAAAATGACAGATGTTCACTCACTGGTTTAGGGGTAAAACAGGAACCATGGGTAAAGCGGTGAAGATGTCACATTTCTGCAAGTTTGTGTTCTACTTGCTCAGCAGCTGTTGGATACATCCTCTGTTACTGTCTGACTGTTGCACTATGGAGTGATCCTTTATGTCCTGTACTCTCCCTCTGCTCAGCTGTGAGTATTCTCAGTCTAGTTAGTTTGTCGCCTGAAAAAATTGTCAAAACATAACATTAATAAAATGGCATAATACAGTCCTATGTATGAACATGTTACCAGCTTTGAGTCTGGCTCTAAATCTTTGCTCTCACCCGGCTGTCACCCCATAGAGTAGATCTTCATTTCTGGAACTGAAAAGCCAGTTTCTCTCATTTCACCTTGAACAAACGTAACCTGTTTCTGGAACTGAAAAGCCAGTTTCCCTCATTTCACCTTGAACAAACGTAACCTGCTTTCTGGAATTCCCCCAGATTGTAGCATGTCGGCTAGCTTTAGCAGCATGAACAAACCCCACTGTGAACAGATTAGCTTTGCACAATACACTGACATGAGTAAATGCTACAAATGGCCAAATAAATGTCCCATGCAGACTGACATAACAGTGTGTGCTTACAGTTCTTCATGGATGCACAGAAGTCACACTACACTTATCAGCGTCACTCCCGTGATCAGCGCCACAGCTGGGCCTCACATGTAGATGCACAGAAGTCACACTACACTGATCAGCGCCACAGCTGGGCCTCACATATAGTCCATCTATGCAGAAGTCACAATGGTGAATAATCTCTTAGAAAAATCCTGTATTCAAATTATGTAATGGATCAGCACCAAAATCTAATCAACTGTTCCATACCGTACCTCTCCAAAAATTTCATTTAAATGCATTCATTACTTTTTGAGTTATGCTGTTAACAAGCAAGCAAATACAGAAACAAACAAACCAACAAACACCAGCAAAAATGTTACCCCTGCCCTTGGCAGAAGTAACAAAAAGAAAAAGTAAGGTAAGAAAATCTTCATATGAACTGAATAAAAACATTTGGAGTTGAGAGGGTCTGTCATGGATTTTGGGACTTGTGGTGTTTCCTCCAAACAGCCCAACTGTTCTAAAAGTACCCACAACATTATGCACTGAAACACGCTGAGTATTTAGTGAAATCTCTGTGTGACTTGCACTTTCACTTAATATGCCAGTAAGTTCTTTTATGAGCAGCTGAGTTGGCTTTGACACAGAAGGTGCCTCCCATTCTACTTCTGTGGACTCTAGGAACCACAAGTAAACCTGCACTCTGAGAGCGAAGTGCTCTGTTAGGATGATAAGGCTCTACGAGGTCTTTAAGATACGATGGAGCCTTGTCATTAAGGGCTTTGTATGTTAGGAGAAGGATTTTAAATTCTATTCTGAATTTTACAGGGAGCCAGTGGAGAGAAGCTAATATGGGAGAGATATGATCTCTCTTGCTAGTTCCTGTCAGTACTCTGGCTGCAGCATTTTGGATTAACGGGAGGCTTTTTAGGGAATTATTGGGACATCCTGATAGTAAAGAGTTACAGTAGTCCAGCCTGGAACTAACAAATGCATGGACCAGTTTTTTAGCATCACTTTGAGACAGGATGCTCCTAATTTTTGCAATATTGCGCAGGTGAAAGAAGGCAGATCTAGAGACTTGGTTTATGTGTGATTTAAAGAACATATTCTGATCAAAGATGACTCCAAGGTTCCTCACAGTAGTACTGGAGGCAAGAGCTATGTCATCTAAAGTAACTATATGACTAGACATCAGATTTCTAAGGTTTTCAGGCCCAAGCACAATAACTTCAGTTTTGTCAGAGTTTAGAAGTAAGAAGTTACAGGTCATCCAGGCCTTTATGTCTTTAAGACATGCTTGAAGTTTGACCAGCTGACCTGATTCATTTGGCTTCATAGATAAATACAACTGAGTATCATCTGCATAGCAATGGAAAATTATGTTGTGCTTCCTGATAATAATGCCTAAAGAGAGCATGTATAAAGTGAAGAGAATTGGACCTAACACAGAGCCCTGTGGAACGCCGTGACTAACTTCAGTTTGTGTGGAACATTCGTCATTAACATGAACAAATTGAAATCTTTCTGATAAATAAGATTTGAACCAACTTAGCGCAGTTCCTTTAATCCCAATAACATGTTCAAGTCTCTGCAGTAAGATGCTGTGATCAATGGTGTCAAAAGCAGCACTGAGATCTAAGAGGACAAGTATGGAGACAAGTCCTTTGTCCGAGGCTAGGAGAAGATCATTGGTGACTTTCACCAATGCGGTTTCTGTACTATGATGGACTCTAAATCCTGACTGAAAATCCTCAAACAAATATCTAACTATATGGTTAGATAGTTCTAAGGTTTTTAGGCCCAAGGCCCAATAAATGTTGACCTGTCTGCAGCACCAAATCAATTACAGAGGGCAAGTACACTTCCTTCACTTCCTTGCTACACACAATGAATAATCTGGTGCTCTGAATCAGACTTTAATGACCACAGCATTTATACACACAGGTGGCCAAGGAACAAAAGGTTTCTGATGACTTTTCCAGTGTGCTCAGTATCAACAAGTACTACTGGCTGCAGGAAAGAAATGCTACAATGGACAAGCTAAAAATGATCTGTGATGCTTATTTTAGACCGTTTGACAGGCTGGTGTGGCTCAATGAAAAAGCTAATGGCTTTGCCCATTGTGTCACGTCCTGGTGAGAAAATCTCCCAGGGGACTTAGAGTGAGTGCTCTTATCTGACTGGGCTAGAAGCAGAGGCAGGAAGTGACTTCACCCCCAGAGCAAGCTCAGTAACATACTTCCTCTCCCATGCATGCCAGCTTGTTGAACACCAACCCTGGATAATCCCTGCACATGTACTAAGAACTGAACGTGTTGTAATTTCTGCTTTGGGCGTCTAAAGAGGAGTGTTTTTTGATCATACAGGTGTGTATGATTTTAAAAGAGGATTAAAAAAAAAACATTAAATGAGGACTGCATTGTTTGATAAAATAATGTTACCAAAAGCTGTTGTGACAATTTGAATAGCACCATATGCCAGTCAATCTACTTGCTTGATCCTCTGCTTTTTTTTTTTATCAGCTGGTGTTGTTATCTGTTTCTGTTGTCAACAATTCAAACCTAAGTCTAAAGCCCACATCTAGCAAAATGTTACTTTGTTTGTTTACTTGTTTGGGAGCCAATAAGTACATCTCATTTTAGTCACTGTGATATCTGAGTTTAGTTTTAGCTATCACTCTTAACAGTAACAATCTCATCTCATCTCATTTTCTATACCACTTAGTCCCAAACGGGTCACGGGGGGCTGGAGCCAATCCCAGCCGGCATCGGGTGAAAGGCGGGGTACACCCTGGACAGGTCGCCGGTTCATCGCAGGGGCAACATGCAGACGAACACACACATTCAACAGTAACAATGTAATAAATAAATAATGAAATAGAAGTGTTTAAAATGCCTGTTTCCTACTTCCTGGAAGTAACAGGGAACTCTGGCCTAATGTGAACGAAGCACTTCACTGAACCATTAGATCTTTAATACAGTGATGTCACAGTTGAAGACGAGGGGACAGTGTTCTTAGTGACAACTCTGTGTCCATGAGAACTGAACTCCCTCATACATTCACCTCTGATAAACCACTGGATAGTATATTTGCCTCTGCCTGGACATTATTAGATGTTTCATTCATGGTGTTATGTCATATGTATTACATGAATGAAAAGAATGTTGTCAGATATGTGTTGATAAGTGTGAATAAAACAAAAGTAAATAAATAGTTTATAAATCCTTGTGGGTAAGAAAGCTTTGACTAAGTGGCAGGACTGCAGTTACCATCTGTCTCTGTGCAGCGGGAACCTGCAGTGGCACTGTAACCGTTGCCTTCATTGCAGGAATGACTGAGATCTCCATGACGACCAAACTCTGAATAGCAAAGGTTTATTGGAAGTGACACATTAATAAAGCGTGGCCCCTAGATGGACTGTAATCACACTTCAGCTTTTTTCTTTTGGTACCATCTTCCATTCCTCCACATCTATAGTGAGGGAGATGATTCCCCCACTGCTTCATAGGTCATTGTGGTGAATTGTCACATCGACAGAGATGCACTAATGAGGATGATGGATATTTACCATGTTTTACTATTTTATTCTGCCTTAATACACAGATAAAGGTGTAGAAACATCTTTTAAAGAGTAAAGTGAACCATTTGTTTCTCTTCAGTATGAAATGATGGGACCATCTGCTTCTTTCAGCAAAGACAATGATGAGAAAGAGGGTACTAATGAAAACCTTAAGTGCATGTGAACAAGTCAGTAAAGGCGTATTCACACAGGGAGTGTTTGCTGTCACACCATTGTTTTGACCCAGTGGCAGCAGAGTGCTGCTTGTCACTCTCCACCTCAGATCTCTAAACACAGATAAGCTCAGTGGACTGAGGCTGATAACTGGGGAAATGGTTAATAATATGACACAAGGTGATTAACTAGAATCATCACCATTTTTGTCTTATACTGGATAATCAGACCGTGAAGCTGATGTTGTTCCACTACCTTTCCTCTCCTGGTAGCGAGTCATTCCTATAACTCGGTACTTGGAAAACTACTTCATTTTACTATGCTACCAAGTTATTTTCACTTTTGTAGTCACATTGTAAATTGCTATCAAGTTGTGCTCACACTTGAACTTTGACAGTGCAGGCAAGGTGTTACTCTTGAAGTTATATTTAACGGTGCTAACAAGGTGTGCTCAGATTTGTGTTATACAGTGTTAACACTTCACTATAAAAGTCACATCTTACAGTGATAACATAATGTGTTTCAGCGAAGACATCGTTCATTCTTGAAGTCCTTGTTCATTGGTGCTAGAAAATGATGTTCACACTTGACATTATAGTTGAGTGTTAGCAAAGTGTTAATTCTTGAGATCATACTTCTGTTAGCAACTTATATTCGCCCCTACAGTCATGTTTCACTGTACTAGCAGTACTATACATTCAAAGCCACTAGGGTGTATACTTTAAGTACATATTTACATTTGACATCTTGTGCTGCTATGTATACATTGTTTTCCCTGAGTATCTTTGGCACAATCATTTCCTTTGTCTTGTCAGCCAGGTTGTTTGAGTCTTAGTTATTCATAGTTGAAGAGCCGGCCCATAAAGTAATAACACTCCAGCCCCCAGAGTGTCAGGGCCCCACCTTCCATCAATTATTATGATAACAATCCAGCCCTATAAATCACATTAAAATTGTATATATGACATTGACTGCATTTCAGGGCCAATTCAGGGTAAAAATAAAATAAGCATAGAGTGTTTGCTGATTTATAATTTTCTTTAAGATATAGACTGACAGAGACCTTTGGGCCACTGACACAAAAATCAGCATAAGGCCACTGAGAAGGAGGGAGTCAGACAGCATTGGAAATGTTGAGCTTGTCCTCCAAACAAAAACACACAGAGAAGTTTCACAGCCATAAAACTGCCCCCAGTCTATAGGTACACAAAAACATTTTGATGGGTTATGTGAGGATGAAGGACTACTGAATTAAGGTTAAGAGCATGTAAGCACAGGTGAGGAAGTTTAGGTTTTTTTATGCAAGAACCTTTGTTAAAATTAGAAAAGAAAATGTAAAAAGTCAGCAGGTGAACTATCCGGCCAACACAAACATGATTTATTTGCAGATTCTCCGGGAACAAATGCTGCCATTTAGACATGCATTACAAAGAAATCTAGCACATCTCAGTTCTAAAAATGGCGCGCACTGTATTCATAAAGAGTTACTATTCTGCCAAGTGTGCCTGATGTTGCCACAGCCAAGAAGCTGTTTCTCACTCTACCTGACTCAAACTAAAATTTATTAAACTTAACTGAGAAATGCACAGGAGAGACTGTGGCCATCCTGAGTAATGAAAGCTAACAGGCTTGCAGTCTTGACATAAACACAATAGTATTTTTGCTCATCGATGTGCCAAAATGTGCAAATATACTATATACTTAACTGGCAAGAAAAGCACCTTCCTTAATAAAAAGAGTGCTAATAACCTAACATGTTTAAATGCATATACTGTTTAACTGTGGCACATTGTGACAAAAAAATACAATCATTTGACCTTAAAAAAGCTCATCCACTATTGTGCAATAATGTAGAGTGAGTTGGCATTTTCATAATAATATGTTGAGATCCACTTTGCTACAACAAATGAAGGATTAAGACAGCTACAGCTATTTTACAAATAGTTTCAGAAAGGTTATTTCCCTTACTCGTGTTGCCAAGTGGTCTGTTATATTCCATTTAGCTATGCTTTTGAAATGAAGATTCGCCCAGCTAGGGGGAGGCGACAGTGGTGTGGTGGGTAGAGCAGTCATGTCCCAACCAGAAGGTTGAAGGTTTGAAACTCGGTGCCGGCAGTCCATGTATCGAAGTGTCCTTGGGCAAGACACTGACCCCTCCCGTTGCCCCCAATGGTGGCTGCCATCGGTTCTGTACCGGAAACGAATTCCTTGTGTGTAACATACTTGGCCAATAAAGGTGATTATCCTTATTAGTTTAAGTTCACTGCTTGGCTGGAATAACACAACAATTCTAAAGTTAAAGTGTTCAGTGCTGCAAGAAACACCACAATAATGGTTGGCTGTGTGAGTAAACATATATGGAGGGACCAAAAGGACTCAGACACTGGATTCAATCTGTTTTCATGCTAAAATTCCAACTGCTACTTGACCCATGCAGCTATCATTTAGAAGTCAAATGAAATGGCAGAGAGCAAATGGAGAGCACTACAGAGTGGAAGTGGACACAGACCTTCTCTCACATCCTCAGTAACATAAAAATTCAACAGTAGCACAAACTACAGCCTTGAAAACTATCGTACTGTTGAATCAGCATCATTCTGAAACAGTTTGAACACAAACTGAACATTATCACCTTCATGAAGGATGATTTGTTGCAGAACTGTTGGAGTAGACTGACTTGGTGTTAGCTGGGTGTGTGTGCATCATCTTTTGGCACATATTGCAGCAGTCTGGGCTAACACTAACAGATGCCTACCATAACTGCTTACAGTAACTGCATGCTTACCACTGCATCTACTGCAATTGCCGATGGTGTTGATAAGCTGCCAAATTATCCTCCAGCTCTTTTTAGAACACCTGCATGCCCCTTTCACCTCACGCATTATTACCTTTGCTTTAGCTCTTACTATTTAATTGCACAGAATATCTTGTGTTATTTATGTAAATAATGTGCCTTTTAAGATGAGAGCTTTCATTGTGCTATGCATAATGGCAATAAAGATTCTTGAATTGACTTGAATAAATAGAAACAACCCAAACGGGACCAGAAGTAGCCTAAATTACAACTTGCTGTTATGGTAGCTCCCCTCACCAGAAGGGTGAGGGAGGACTGAGGTTGGACTCAAGATTGCTGACCCAGGTGCTAGTGAAAAGAAAAGGGTTTAATGAAACAAAAACACAAAACCGGGTCCATGTACACGTATAAACTTAGTGGGGCAGAGACGGTGGAGGAGACCAAGACGAACAGGTAAACATATGGCAGGGATCAGGAGAGCAGGAGGATGAGGACGGACAGGTGAACGAAAAAAGACTAACGTACAAAATGTAGTCCACAGCACAGGAACTGTCAGCGTGGAGAACAGAAGCACGTATTTGGGTAACGCGTAAACAATGTGGATAAGGTCAAGCCAAAACGCACAGGAACTGTCAGCATAGCATCTTACACACATACATACTGTACATACATTTACGCGGTAAACATCAAATTAGTCACATACTTGGGGTACGTAAATACATTAAACATGTACTTCGGGTAATGCTCCGGCGACGACGGGGCGCCTGCCAGAGGTTTAAATAAGGAAGCCAACAAATCACCGGAATACGCCTCAGGTGTGCGCACCGACCCACGAGTCACTAATTACCCGATGCGACACAGCTGAGGCGTTGATCCCGCAAAAAGGGAGAGCAGGAGAGGAAAAAAAAAAAGAGAGGCAGGTCGCGCTGAGCGGACCTGACACTTGCCTAAATGCTTGCTTTTGTCTACCAGTCAAATCAAGGAAAAGTAAATCAGATAAATGAAGAATTTTGAAAATAATTGTGTTTGTTGTGTCTTGTTGCTTTTCTTTTCTCTCTCCTCCATCCATTCACCCCAACCTGTCGAGACAGAAGGCTGGATAGGATGAGACTGTCCTCCTGTTAAAAACAACTCAATACATCATTTTTGCCAGCAGGTTATTACCAGCTGTTAAGTGTTATAGTTTGTACTGTAGTAATTATGTCATGAGGAAAAGAATAAGTTCTGTTACTGGACTTCTGTGCTAGTCACAGTTTGTCCATTGTTCAAGCATAAGGGTGCCCACCAGTACACATGGCACCAGGACACCCTAGGCCGAAGGTTGATGATCGACTTTGTGGTTGTTTCATCTGACCTCTGGCCGTATGTCTTGAACACTCGGGTGAAGAGAGGGGCGGAGCTGTCAACTGATCACCACCTGGTGGTGAGTTGGATCCGATGGCGGGGGAGGAAGCTGGACAGACTCGGCAGACCCAGACGTACTGTAAGGGTCTGTTGGGAACGTTTGGCAGAACCCCCTGTCCGGGAGATCTTTAACTCCCACCTCCAGCAGAGCTTCGACCAGATCCCGAGGGAGACTGGAAACATTGAGACTGAATGGACCATGTTCTCCACCTCCATTGCTGATGCAGCCACTCGGTGCTGTGGCCGTAAGGTCTCTGGTGCCTGTTACGGCGAAAATCCCAGAACCCAGTGGTGGACACCAGAAGTAAGGGATGCTGTCAAGCTGAAGAAGGAGACCTTTCAAGCCTGGTTGGCTCGTGGAACTCCTTGGCCTGCCAGTACCTGTCAGATGCCTCAGCAGGCTGCAGCCTGGGTGGTTGTGGAGGCAAAAACTCGGGTCTGGGAGGAGTTCGGTGAGGCCATGGAGAGAGAGTATTGGTCAGCCTTGAAGAAATTCTGGCAAACCGTCCGGCACCTCAGGAGGGGTAAGCAGTGCCCTGCCAAAACTGTTATAGTGGAGGTGGGCAGTTGTTGACCTCAACTGGGGACATCGTCGGATGGTGGAAGGAATACTTCGAGGATCTCCTCCACCCCAGCGTCATGTCTTCTGGCAGAGGCTGAGGGCTCAGAGGTGGACTCATTCATTACCCAAGCTGAAGTCACCAAGGTAGTTGAGAAGCTTCTCGGTGGCAAGGCAACGGGGGTGGATGAGATTCGACCTGAGTACCTTAAGTCTCTGGACGCTGTGGGGCTGTCTTGGCTTACACGCCTCTGCAACAGTGTATGGTGGTTGAGGACAGTGCCTCTGGACTGCCAAACTGGGGTGGCCATCCCTCTTTTCAAGAAGGGGGACTGGAAGATGTGTTCCAACTGCAGGAGATCACACTGCTCTGCCACCCCGGAAAGTTTATGCCAGGGTACTGGAGAGGAGAATTTGACCGATAGTCCAACCTCGGATCCAGGAGGAACAATGCAGTTTTTGTCCTGGCCGAGGAACACTGGACCAGCTCTATACCCTCTTCAGGGTGGTGGAGGGTTCATGGGAGTTTGCCCAACCAGCCCACATGTGTTTCATGGATTTGGAGAAGGCATTTGACCGTGTCCCTCGTGGCGCCCTGTGGGGGGTGCTTCAGGAGTGTGGGGTCCGGGACCCTTTGCTAAGGGCTGTCCGGTCCCTGTACGACTGGAGCAGAAGCTTGGTTCGCATTGCTGGCAGTAAGTCAGACTTGTTTCCGGTGCATGTTGGACTCCGGCAGGGCTGCCCTTTGTCACCGGTTCTGTTCATTACTTTTATGGACAGAATTTCTAGGTGCAGCCAGGGGC
>NW_018127959.1:983602-992413 GCF_001952655.1 Monopterus albus
GGTCACCCGGGAGGAGCTCAGAGTAGAACCGCTGCTCCTCCACATCGAGAGGAGCCAGCTGAGATGACTCAGGTATCTGTTTCGGATGCCTCCCGGGCGCCTTCCTAGGGAGGTGCTCCGGGCACATCCCACCGGGAGGAGGCCCCGGGAAGACCCAGGACACGCTGGAGGGACTATGTCTCTCGGCTGGCCTGGGAACGCCTCAGCATTCCCCCCGGAGGAGCTGGAGGAAGTGTCTAGGGAGAGGGTAGTCAGGGCATCTCTGCTTAGACTGCTGCTCCTGTGACCCGGTTCTGGATAAGTGGAGGAAAATGGATGAATGGGATGGACATCTCAATGGGAAAGAAAAATGTTAGGTGATGTTCTACATCGAGATACTAAAAGCCTGATAGGCGGAGGCTGGGCTGGATGGATGCTAGGTACACAAAACACGAGGCTTTCCTCAGGTGAGCGGGTTACACTTCCAAGTGTTTTCCAAGAGTTTTTAAAAGATGCCATCAGTTACTAAGACAATGCTTGCAGCAATACTATTTTATCAGCATAATAAGCTCAAGATAAATATGCTTGTCACTTTACACTGCACCTTGTGTTTAATGTTCAGTAATTGTTTGATGGTCTTTATTGCACTCTGTTTTGGTCCAGAGCATACTAATTTCATTGCACATGACTGTGTAATGACAATAAAGTCTATTCTATTCTATTTGTGGATATATTATGCTAGACATACAACATCACAATGTCTTGTTTGTTTTGCTTTCATCCTGAGTGCCCAGGTCAGAGAACTGACAGAAGCTTTAGACCTCTCCACAGCTGACGTTTGACATTGTGATGAATAGCAACTCTGTGCCAGAACAATACTTGACAAACATGGCCGAGGCATAAAAGCAGGAGGCTGGCATGGCAGGCCAAGGTAAACATCAGTGTTGTTCCCACCTCTGTGCTCCTGACATAGCTGCATTGTCACCATAGAGCTGCAGCTCTGAGAAAAAGGAACTTCTGTGTTACACTGAGTTCTCCTGAATTGTTCTACATGAGCACAGTGTCAATAATATGTTAGCTGCATCCTTTTACATCCTGTGTGGGAAGCAGCTATGCATTCACTGCATACAACAAGAAGTAACATTATTGTTAACATTAATTGTAATATAGGGATCAATGGAATGAACATTTCTGACCACACATACATTTAGATACATATACAAAATAGCTTATTATTCATCTTCTTTTCTCTTGTCTGTGCTATAAGAATTAATAGATGTGACCAGAAGGTAACCATATGTGATTTCGGAAGTTGACTATATATACTTCCATTTACATGCCAAAAGTCCACGGTCCATGGATTTCCTAAGGCTTTTGTACAGCACATACTGCCCCAGATACATAAAATGGATGTACCTGAAGTTTGGGAGCGGGACCTGACCCGAACTACGCCCCTTCTGTTGCCTTACTATTTAAACCTTTCTGAAGCTCTATTCATCCACTTCTGCTTTTCATTACCCCCCTTTTTTTCTATTCTAAATTCCCTCTGTCTCTCTATCACTGTAGGGGGTCTGCCAGTGCCCAGAGAACATCCCACAAATAATAGCACAGACTAAATGGAGGTATAGAGAAGATGGTTATACTGTACATTCTTTCAAAGGTCAAGAAATGTGTGACACTCAGTTTGGAAAATCTTTCCATGAGCACAGTGCAGATCTTGATTCATGTCACACAAACTTTTTGCAGTGGGAAAATAAATAGGACTTTACCTTTCTTTAGAAAAAAATTCTCAATGACAGCAGACAAAGCATGACTCTACCACAAAAAATACAAGTGACCCGGCATCAGTTATCCATCCCTCTCTAAGTACTGCCCCCAATGATAGTTGAAGAAAAGTAAAGGAATCAATGTTCCCAAGGTAAATAAATGCCTCCACCAAATCACACTGTAGAGTCTACAGTGAGACCATCTAACAGTGGTTATACATTTCAGTATGAACCCCAAAGTCAAATTCTCCTCAATGTCAAGTAATCACAGCAACTGAAAGAAAAATACAGCGACTGCTACTATAATCCTGTGCTTTCCATCTCGACTCCACAGTCGTACCCTCACTGCAGTTATCCACTGTTTAAGAATAATCATGCCAAACTGTCACCTTGTTGCAGTTTTCTGTTTTCTGCAGTTCAGCAAGAGTAACTCATGGCCACTATATTTATGACACTGTCAGTCAGCTGTCAGCTCTGTTTTCCCTGGACTGTGTAATTTGACATGACAGAAGTGTATGAAAATGTCACACAGGATAAATATTCACAGACTTGGCTTGTAAAAAGCATGACAAACCACTCATCCATTTTCTCAAACTTGTTCAAAAACTAATACATAATAGATACATTAATGGTGTAGGCAAACATAAAATCCTTATTTATTTCCAGCACCAGAAAATCTGACCTGGTAAATGCTATTCTGAAAAAATAACATTAACCATTTGCTGAAAGCTGAAATCAGTCCCTTTGTGGTTGTACACACGTGTTTTGTTTCAGAGCAGAGCTTTTCAGAATTTAACCTGCATGAACTGTTCCCCCTGCTAGGAAAAATGGCTGACATCGAAAAATCCTACCAGTGGCTGGACAAAGCTGGACTGAAAGACAGCACAGAGGCACTAATCCCATAGCACAAGAACAAGCTCTAAGTACAAGATCAATAGAGGCAGGGGTCTACCATACCAGACAGGACCCCAGGTGCAGGCTGTGCAAAGATGCCTCTGAGACAATCCAGCACATAACAGCGGGGTGCAAGATGCTAGCAGGCAGGGCATACATGGAACGCTATAACCAAGTGGCTGGCATAGTGTACAGAAACATCTGTGCCGAGTACATCATGAAGAAGGAACATGAGAAGCTTGAGAAATACCAAGGGCTGAAAGAAGAGCTAGAAAAGATGTGGAAGGTGAAGGCACAAGTGGTCCCCGTGGTAATAGGAACATTGGGGGCTGTGACCCCCAAACTGGGAGAGGGGGTCCAACAGATCCCAGGAACAACATCTGAGATCTCTGTCCAGAAGAGTGCAGTCCTAGGAACAGTTAAGATACTGCGCAGGACCCTCAAACTCCCAGGCCTTTGGTAGAAGACCTGAGCTTGAAGGAAGGAATACAAGACCGCCCCAAAGTGGGGGGTGAGTGGGTTTTTTTTTTTTATATTGGCCACATGATAGTAGAATATAACATCTATCTCATGAGTTTATCAAGTTACTAGTTTATCTATAGTAGAATCTAACAGCTAAACACAATACTGACATACAGCACTAAGATGATAGAGTGTAAATGTTTGCAACCAACACTTACACACAGTAAAAACAGAGAAAGAGAATACGTTTTGTGTTTACAATTTTTCAGCAGTTGTTTTGGTTTGTTTGTTTTTTTGTTGCTAAATGCTCCAATATGTTTGGTAGTTAGCTGCTGACTTTCCCTTTTTAGTTTGTTTCTGGACAAATAATGCTCAGCACAATTAAAAAAAAAAACTTCAGAACCTTTTCACTTAAAGCAATTACCAAATGATGATGATGATGAAAGCTGTGAGAGTGAACCACAACTTTAAAGTTCCACAAAGATGAGGTGATATACAAGAGTCAAGTAATAATTTCACATGGGTTCATCACTTTGACAGAGAAGTTAACAGTTAATTTATAAATGCTGGTTATAAATAATTCTGAATGCTAAGATTCATTTCAAGTAGTCTACATGAAGAAGTGTAGCATATCTTGAAGGCCAAAACTGGAGTTGTCAGTAGTCTGCATACAGGTAGCAGCTCAGCATGTACATTCGGTGCTGTTGTCAGTGAATATGTCCAGGGGCTGGTATCGGTAGCAGCTGAGTCAAGGTGGCAGTTGTTATGATGATACAAAACTGAGTAAGCTAGGGATGGTGAGAGTGTTTGTCAGTGTTAGGCTGTGGCTATTTCCTGCAAGCAGAACATACCAGTTATACTGAACTCAGAAACAATCAGTTCAAAGATTAGACTGTTAATAATTGTCTTTGTTTGCACTAGTCACGTGCTGCTGGGCAGGTACGTATATGACTCAAGCCGAACACAGGGCAGGTGTCAATATGAAATGTTGCCAGTCGTCACCAACAGCTACATTTTTCAATACATGTCAGTTTCATGATGTGTTTTATTCCACATGTGCTGTAAAGTATTCCTGAAACCCTGACAAGAGGAATAGTCGCTTGAGCACATTATTTGTATGAAAAATGTTATTCAATCAGACAAGTCATTGACCTTTGGAGAGGAAACCAAACAACTCGGATGACAATGAGGTTGCCTTGGCAACCAACAAAGCACAAAGCATCTCTGCACTCTTTGTGATTAGCAATTGAACAGAACGGGGGGGAATGAGATTAAAAAGTAAATAAATAAATAAATAAAAAGACCAGGACTGCTTTTTGCTCAGACAGTTCTCCTGATCGGTCTGCTGCACACAGTATTTAGAAATATCATCATCCATAAGGGCATAGAAGACCACGATGGACTTGCATGCTGAAACATTTCTCACTGTACTTCAGCTTACAACTCATCCTTCTACCATTTGCCACTAAAATACCTACTCGGGTATTGTACACTGAGCACTGAATGTGGCTGTCTTTTTTATTTGCTTAGAGCATAATATTCAAGTATGGTAACCCATCACAGTAACCATGGAAATAAGGTCTATATTCATGTTCCAACCACTGCTGAGATCAAATGTGTCTGGCAGACGGAGGGCAGACAACACCCAAGTGCAACACTTTCGTCATGTCTTTATTTATTTATTTATTTATTTTTAAATCCCCACCAGTAGCATTTGGCTCTTAGCAATACTTCCCCTGCAGCCTGTACTAACATTAGAGCATTGGGATTAGTAGAGGTGCTAGACAGGAGCCAAAAACAAATCCTCTCACACACCTAGCTGTCTCTTTTCTTCCTGTCATTATCAAACACATCCAGAGTGTTATCCTGGCCCTCAGGATGTCATACTGGTATGCAGTGTCATTCACCATCACACCGCAGATGGGTTAAAGCACCTTATTACTGCTAAATAGGTATTCCTCCAGTCTCCATACAGCCTACATCAGCATGGTAAGGCAGGCTGTACCCACATGTAGTTGTGGCAAGACACTAGGGGAATAACAATCAGAACATTTCTTTAAAATGAAAAATCAACCTGTGCAGCACACACAGAGCCGGTCCTAAGCAAAATTCTGCAAAGGGGCCCTTCTATCTGACCTGTAGCCATTTGCTACTAACACACAGTCACACCTGATGCCCTAGTACTCCCATGACAATCCTCCCAAAAACCGTTCGCTTCATCTATCTAAGAATAAAAATCTATACAGAACAGAATGAGCTATATACAAAATATTTATTGAGCAGAGTATTTTATGTAGAATTTTACGGTTCTTAAGATGGTCAAATCAAATCAAATCAAATTTTATTTGTATAGCGCCAAATCACAACAAAAGTCATCTCAGGACACTTTACAGAGAAAGGTCTAGACCTTACTGTTATCACTATTATTACAGATGGAAAACCCAACAAATCTCCCTTGAGCAAGCACTTGGCGACAGTTGGGAGGAAAAACTCCCTTTAATGGAAGAAACCTCCGATACACCCCGGCTCTTGGTGGGCGGCCTTCTGCCTTGACCGGTTGGAGTGAGTGGATAGAGGAGAGACAAAAGAAGAAAAGTAACAAGACACAACAAACAATCAAACACTGGTCAGGTTGATGTGGCTGGTGACTACTCATCAGAAACATAGAGCCAGGGCAACCTGCAGAAAAGTACAGGGGGAGAGTGGACACATTACGGGAGAGAGGAGATACAAAGTTAGTGATGTGTAATGGTGGCATATAGATTAGACAGCAGATTTCTAACATTTTCAGGCCCAAACACAATGACTTCAGTTTTGTCAGAGTTTAGAAGTAAGAAGTTACAAGTCATTAAGGACCTTATGTCTTTAAGACTTGCTTGAAGTTTGACCAGCTGATCTGATTCATTTGGCTTCATAGATAAATATAACTGAGTATCATCTGCATAGCAATGGACATTTATGCTGTGCTTCCTGATAATATTGCCTAAAGGGAGCATGTATAAAGTGAAGAGAATTGGACCTAACACAGAGCCCTGTGGAACGCCGTGACTAACTTCAGTTTGTGTGGAAGATTCATCATTAACATGAACAAATTGAAATCTTTCTGATAAATAAGATTTGATCTGCAGCACCAACTCAACCGATGGCTCTAACCATCGGGAGCAACGGGGGGGTTCAGTGTCTTGCCCAATGACACTTTGACTGGAGGCACCGAGATTCGAACCTTCAGGTTTGGGAGACGAGTGCTCTACCCACCGCGCCACTGTCGCCTCCCACTTTATTGTTTACAATACAAGTCAATGGGAGCTCAAAGTGCTGAGTCAATCATACAGTCCTGGAGTGCCATCTGGTGGTTCAATAAAATGCAGTGCAATTGAGACATGACACTTCAAAACTCCTCTCTCTCCGTCTCTGTTTCTCTCCCCCTCCCTCTCTCTCTCACACATGCTCACACCTACTTGTTTTACCTACTTTGTGGGGTCCAATTGGACTGTTTTCACATCTTAAGTTCAGCATACTTTCAGCTAGAAAAGCCATTCAGGTATCAAAATGTTCAGCTCTTCCTACTTTATTGCATCTCATCCTTCAGATTATTCAATAAAGAGCTTCAGCCATTTCTTCTCAACTATTTCAACAAAGAACTTCAGCCATTTCTTCTCATCCT
The DNA here is from genome assembly GCF_001952655.1 of Monopterus albus. Taxonomy (NCBI): domain Eukaryota; kingdom Metazoa; phylum Chordata; class Actinopteri; order Synbranchiformes; family Synbranchidae; genus Monopterus; species Monopterus albus. The sequence goes on from NW_018127959.1 coordinate 990,368, forward strand.
TCAGCTGTTTCAGCGATTGATTTCAGGCATTCTCAGGATGATCTTTCAGCTTATCAGCATCCACAAGCATTTATGACAGGAAATGCATTTCTCTAGTTCAATAAATGAATTTCACATCACGCTGTGCTCAGTGGCTCTTCAACCTTCGTACTGGCTGGGGCTCAGTTCTGTAAGTTACCAATAAAAAGAAAGACAACCGTTATAGAGTTCCAGGTGAATGTGGGGAAGCTGCTGCTGTAACTGTGCTGTTGTGTTCGGAAGTCAGAACCTTTATAGGGACCAGCAACTCAGGAAGAGGGCTGTCCTCTCCTCATGGAGCTCTCCAAATTATGCAAATAATTCTCCTTTGCCCTGCCCTCAGAGCCATCTAGTTTGTGCTTAAACACTGACAGAAAAGTGAAACTGCAAAAACAAATTAAAAAAAATAACAAAAACCTTTCAATACATTTTTTAGTGCTAGTGCTTTCTTTTTCTGTTAATTTTTTCTGTTCATGCTTCCTGTAACCGTCCAACCAATAATGTCCTGGTTTGGTGAACCATTTTTACAACATGACTGAGTGGTCTTTGTCCACCGTGTGAACTACAGTGATATATTCATTAAATAACTCATGACATCAGGGCATAATTAAATAGGTCAGATGTCCCTGCCGGCTTTTTGTAGAACATCATCATTGATCGTCAGCTTCAGCCAAAACCACTGGAAATGAAGCATGACTGAGTTTACTATCACTTATGAAATGAAACAGATCACCATTACAGACTATTCACAGTTACACATTGGGGCAGACTAGCTGAAATTGCTAGTGGGGGATCTGGTGATTGTTTACCCCTGCAATCAGACTCATACTGTTCACAATCAGGCACATTCTATCAATCAAAGCATTATTTGACACTTATGGCATTTAGCATTAGCATTTTGATTCTGCCAACACCCTGCATATTTCCTGGGTAATGTTTCACTGCAAAAGGCTGCAGGTTTACATTCTGCGCTTCGAATACTCTTACAAATTGTTGGCATCAAAATGTGTGCTGAGCATCCTTGTTTATTACAGACAAAATGTTTCTCCATATGCATATGTGAACATTTATAGACTTAATATGTTTTTAATATTAACCACATCAATCTATTGCTGTCTGCACTGTTAACATCCTGTAAATTTGAAATATGAAATTAGTTCTAGGCATAAATGTGGTCTTTGACAGCTGAACAGTGTACATATACTGTTCTCCTCCAAACAAACCTCTTATTCTCTGCAACACCTTGTCTGGCGATGAGGCTCAGGTCTAGTCTGAAGACAAGCAGGCACATGCAGGGCAGATGTTGAGGCTCAGGTAGTGTTGCCAGAGATGGATGTCTGAGGAAGAGACAAAAGAAAAACAGAGACCGAGCTGAGGAGACAAAGAGACTGAAGGTGAAACATACAAACTGCAGTGCAGTAAAACAAGCATCAAAGCATCATGCACCAAAAAGATTAAACATCTGCACCCACATTAGACACAGTGTTAGCCTAAGCTAACATCTGTGCACTTTCTTTTTATTTGAACAAAACACAAGGTACAGTAGAGGCTGATGATATTGTCATTAGATTTGCATGTTTATGGTCAGAAAACAAACAAAAATAAATGTAGGAAAGATGTAATTTCTTGATTACACTAGATCAAAGATGAGAAGATCAAGTCATTTGGGCCTTGAATTCCCATAGCTTATTCAAACCAATTCATTCACTAGTTCTCAGGAATGTTCACAAAGATTTCAGACAAATATAAACCAGCTTTAGGGTGGCACCAGAGACCAGGAGATGGCCAAGGTCAGTAGAGGTATGGGAATAGGAGTGTCTGTACAAAATGTTATGGAGATCAATCTCATAGTTGTTGAATTATTTCAGTCTGGACCAAGTGGTAAAAAAACCAGAAGACTAACATTGTCTTTCTGCTAGCATACCTGCAAGCCACTAACATGATTCAGATGTGTATTAGTGATATTCAGGATGTGTACAAACTAATCATTGTCAATTTAAAAAAATAACTCTCTATCTATCCATATAT
>NW_018127959.1:992674-992844 GCF_001952655.1 Monopterus albus
TCCAGGAAAGCGACAAAGGCGAGTACGCTGAGACAATAGGGCACAAGACTGGAACGGGGCTAGGGCAACAAAAACATGAGTACAATATAAATCAACGAGAAACAAACGGGCCTGAAGATACTAGAAAGAACTGGCAGGGGAGTGAACGTAGAGCAGGGGATAAATAAGGA
>NW_018127959.1:996700-1002674 GCF_001952655.1 Monopterus albus
TTTTTATGCTCAAACCTTTGTTTATTTTGTAATAACAGTTGATGTTTTTCTGTTCAAACTGCAAACTTTGTTTTACTTACATTATGGGGAACACACTCATATTGTGGGGACTCGGCCATCCTCGTGGGGACCAGCCTCTGGTCACACAAGGTAATCACTGAATATTTGGGTGGCAACATAGTTTAAGTTTAAGGTCAGGGTTAGGGTTAGGCAAGTAGTGGTTATGGTTAAGGTTAGGATAAGTCGACAGGAAATGAATCTAAAGTGTCAGGTTTGCCCGGCTGCACCTGCCTCTCTCACCTCCCTCTCTTTGTTTTTGATTACACCACCTTGCACACCTACTTCACATCCAGCTGCACTTCATTAGTCCTTCCCCTTACTTATACCTGGCTCACCTACCACTCCCTTACCAGTTCATTCATGTTCTCAGGCAAACACCAACGTTATTCTTTTGTCCAGTATCTATGTATTTATCCAGTTTTTGTTGCCTCTCATCCTCCCGCTCTGTTCCTTCTCGCTACCCTCTCCACAGACAGTTACCTCCGGACCTTTGCTCATCACCACCCTTCCAGCTTCCACCAGCCAGGTCGGTACACAGTCACCAGATACCATCTGCTCATTGCCTGTGTCTACTCTGTCTTCTCAGTCGTGTCCCACTTCCACCGGCCAGCTCAGGAGTGACCCCAGCGTCCGCAGCTAGGCCGATCTCATCATAACTTCATTGGACTGTTTCTGTAACTGATTGACACTCGGTTTTATTCGTCCCCATATTCCTGTTTAGCCTCTCTTCTCACTGCACTGTAAATAGATTGGACAGCATCATTAAATTTTGCTTGCACTGAAGTCAGCCGTCTGGGTCTGTTCTTTTTTCGCTCACTCACCCTCCTGTGTGTGAGCGATCACAACAGTAAGTCAATGTGAAGTCCCCACAAGGACTGGAAACACAGTGTGTGTGTGTGTGTATGTGTGTGTGTATGTGTAGACACAGATACATATATTTAAAAACTAGACTGAATTATCGCTGCCAGTGACACAATCAGTAGCATTCAGCACTGGAGCTCCCCTCACTGAGAGCACTGTTGTCAGCTCAGCTGTGATTCACAGTTCGTTACATCCTCATTAAAAGCATATTAAAAGACCACAAAAAGCCACCGAAGCAGGCATAATCTGTCATAACTAATGGGCTGTTAAGCTAATAACCTTCTGTGCGGTGGTTATACAGGTTAGTTTTGTACTGAAGAACATAACTGCTAGGCAAGCAAGAGACTGAATATACAGTCAGAATCAGGGCTGAGTGTCGGGTGGTGGAAACAGTCAATTGTTTGTCCGGTGAAGTGCATTTGAGCAGCTATGTTCCAGGGAAATAAGTGAACAAACTACATAGTGAGTGACTACAAGTCTTTGCAATTACTGCAACTAGCAAAGTAGTTCAGATCAGCAGAGTCATTTGTGATTCGTCCTTTTTCCAGCACTTAACTTTTTATTGACAAATCTGGCGGTTTCTGTACATTTTTCAAGCTGTACCATTCCTGAAGTGGCATCAAAATGCCAAAGCATGCCTTATGCCACACTGACATTATCTGGACACACACCTACAATTTTCACTTCACAGCCTGTGACTATTGTTCATGTCAGCATCTCATTTTAAATGAAAAACTTGTAATTTTCTGAAAGTCCCAGTTAATCCAATTTGGCACTTTGCAAATATGTGGATGTGTGGGATGTGTGAAAAGCAAACAAATATGGATTTCTCACATCAGCACCATATGGCATGTGTATAACAAACTTATTTTTCATATTGCTGTTAGTGATTCCTATATGATGGCTCATAACAGTACACAATGACAGGGCCACATGCCTGTTTGGTTATTAATTTGACCACAAACATTTGAGAAATATAATATCCAGTTTGAATGGTAGAAATCAAGAGCTGCACTTTTTCATGAAGAAGAACAGTGAATAAGATCTAATGCAGTCTTATCAGACTTGAAGTGGATGCAGTCTAAACAGTTCTTACCCAGTCGTAGGCTTGAAAACCAAAACACTGAGTTAAAACGGGCTAAAAGCTACAGATGTTCTTACTTTTATTACAATGTGGTGAACAGATAGTTTCACATTTATGTGCTAAGTTTGAAAACATAGATATTTCTGACACAATGGTACAATGAAGATGCCTGAAATTGTGTCTTGATCAAATCATTTTAACATCTCCTCTATAAAACGCAACAGCAGTGTGACTTTCTAGGTACAAGACACACCAAGATTAGTTCTCAAAGTGGGACTTTTTAAAATGATTTTCATTCAGTTTGTGTTGTTCATAGTTTTTGCTTATTTGTTTTTAGCTCTGTGTTAAACTTTGGGTGAACTGGCCCTCTACGTAAACCCATTTAATCTGAATTTGGTAAAGGTGCATTAACCAAGTTTTAGACACATTGTCTGATAAATCAAGTGAAAATGTGACATAAAAAATCTGTTAAAACATGATCCAGTACAAAGTGGCCAGTTATTTAAGCTCATGCACACTTGATATTTCAGAAATGATCAAATACAGTACCAGACAGGGAAAACCTTTAGTCCTCTCTGGCTTGTCCTTCTATCATCACAAGGAAAATCTGTCCTCCTTGGAGGAGACGTCCTTATTCTCCATGGAACTGCCTCCTGAAATAGCAGCTACAGAACAGTCTTCTATACACTTCACCTGAGTGAAAACAGCATCTCCCAGTTTGCTGTATCTGGAAACCCATGGCAGAAGCTTGCTGAGTTCACTTTGGACTAAACCAATACAAATATTCATACATAAGCAAATGCAGCTTTAGAGACTGTACAGGGCAGTGTCAAAGGGTGCAGGCTACACCGCATTGTGTTTTAGTGGGAGACCCAAATGTGCTGTGACAAGCGCTTTGTGCTTCCCGTCTGCGATGCAGCAGACATGTCTGCCAGAGGTTGCTGTGACCTCACCATGGACACATTATGAAGATCAAGTGTCAGTGCTGAGTAAATGCCACAGTGTAGCAAGGGAGTTCATAAAGATCAGCCTTTTCCATCAGCTGCCATAGAGATCCATCTTCCACACTGGGGTCAAATGCTACGTGCACGCAGTTCTTGACTTTTTAGCATCTTCAGTGTGATGAATGTGTGAACTGTGCAAATATCAGGACATTTAAAGAGCTGAAGTATTTAAAAGTTTTTTTTTCTGAAATCACTAATTACTGACTAAATAAAATCAGGCTTGTGGATGTGATAAGCCCCACTAATCTGGTACTGCAAGTTCACATCATCTGTGTGGTTTTCCTGTATATATGTTTATGAGAGTTTGATCAGGTTTGAAACCCTGTATATATGTTGTCTGTTTTTGCATTTTATGAGAGTTTGATCAGGTTTGAAACCTATAGGTGGAGATAAGGCAATGCATCCACTGGCAGTACACTCTGAAGGACCACAATCAGTTTCAACATTAACACTGCGATTACAATATAACTTTATATTTTTTTTAAAAACAGTGAAATGTTTATGAAGTTGCATGCGAGACCCCCGTGGATTTCACACAGCGGATGCAACTGTGAGTAAAATACACTATATAACTGCTGCTGCTCACATGACCAGGGAAAGAATGTTTCACATGGGAACAAAGATCTTACTTACTGGAGAAATGTCCTCTGGCCTGATGAAACAAGTTGAAATGTTTGGCCCTAATGAACATCATTATGTCTGAAGGAAAAAGGGGGAGGCTTGCAAACCAAAGCACATCATCCCAACCGTGAAGCACAGGGGTGGCATCGTCATGTTGTGGGGTTGCTTTGCAGTAGGAGGGACTGGGGCACTTCACAAAACAGATGGTTTCACAGGGAAGGAGGATTAGGTTGATATATTGAAGCAACATCTCAAGACATCAACCAGGAAGTTAAAGCTTGGTTGCAAATGAGTCTTCCCATGGGACAATGACCTCAAGCATGCTTCCAAAGTTGTGGCAAAATGTCTTAAGGACAACAAAGTCAAGGTATTGGAGTGGCTGTCACAAAGGCCTGACCTCAATCCAACAGAACACTTTTGGGCCGAACTGAAAAAAGGAGGACTCCAAACAATGACTCAGTTCCATCAGTTTTGTCAGGAGGAATGGGCTGAAATTCCAGCAACATATTGTATGAAGCTCGTTGAAGACATCCAAAAATGTTTAACCCAAGTAAAAACGATTTAAAGGCAACACTACCTACTACTAACCGAGTGTAACTAAACTTCTGACCCACTGGGAATGTGATGAAAGAAATAAAAACTGAAATAAATCATTTTCTCTACTATTATTCTGACATTTCACATTATTAAAATAAAATAGTGATCCTAACTGACCTGCCCCAGGGAATATTTATAGAATTAAATATCAGAACTTGTAAAAAACTGAGTTTAAATGTCTTTGGCTAAGGTCTATGTGCCACGATCCTGCCCCATCTGCTTCCTGTCGTGTGCTTTATTTTGTATCCACTTCCTTTTCAGTCGCACCTCAGTTACGGGCTCTTTAGTTTAATCTGTGTTCACCTGCTTCTGATTACTCACACCTGTGTCCAACAGCTTATAAGCAGCGTTCCCTCACTAGAACGCTGCCAGATTGTTCTAGACTCCCGCTCTGACTCTCCAGCATTTATACCTTGCCTGACTCTCTGTTTCTGACCTTGGATTACTGTTTTTGACCAGAGTGTTGTGCCTATGCTTTCCCAGACTCTGAATGCCTGCAGCGTACCGAGCTTCTGATTTATTCCCCTTGACCTCTCGAGTTTGAATCTCCTGGCTATACCTGTGTACCGGCGCCAACCCTGGACTGTCTTATCAACCTGATTGTGATCCTGGACTGTGTATTAGTAGTTTGGTTGCAACAAGTAAAAGAACCTTTCTCTACCTCAGTTTGTCTGGTTTTATAATTGAGTTCACTACAAACACTATTTGGCATCTTTACACACCAGACCTGACACTATGTAAATGTTTGACTTTAACTCTACATAGGAGCGGGGTCTCCTATCGTTGAGGCCGCCATGCTGAGCCACCATGTTTTTTACAGTAGCCCAGAATGGACAAACCACACACTGGCTCTAGAGCGTAAATTTTGTGTTTTCACAAGTAGCAGCCTGGACTTGGAGTAATGATTTGGAGATGCTTGGAACATGAATAAGAAGTAATGTTAGAAAAAAGAGGAAGTAATGTTGTGAACCTAAGAACTATCATTTGAATATACTGAGAATCATAGTTATACTTTAACACAAGAGAAAGGACGACAGCATGAATCTGTCATCAACAAAGCAAGGGCATAAACAAAGAGGATAGGCAATGGCACAAGATGAAGATAAATATTGATGTGTTTTGACATTTGTGCAGGTGTGAGGACTCGTTAGCATACCAAGCTAGTCTATTAGCAGGCAGCTACATCTGTCAGGTCTGCTCGGCGCAACCTGCCTCTCTTCCGCCTTTCTCTCCTCTGCTCTCTCGACCTGCAGGATCTGTACCTCAGCTTTGTTGCATTCGGTAATTAGTGACTTATTTGTCGGTGCGCACAGCTGGGGTGCATTCCTATGATTACCTTCCTCCTTATTTATACCTCTGGCAGACCTCCCTCACCCTCCTGGTGAGGGGGACTAAACCATGCGGTTGAGCACCTTTGTTCTGTCTCCTGTCCCCGAGCCCACTCCAGACTTTTTTGCCCTCCATGCGGCTGAGCACTTTTTTTCTGTCTCCTGTCCCCGAGCCTGCTCCAGTTTACCGGTTTTGCCTCCTCACCCTATACTGGTACAAGGTTGGCCATCTTTCCAGGTGGTCCTGGAGGAGGGTGGAGCAGGAGGACCAACCGATGCCAGCCAGCTCCCCAGCAGTCCAAGCCATCGCTGCAGCTCCACGTGCTCCCCAGCCAGCTCCCCGTCAGCTGCAGCCTCCACGTGCTCCCCAGCCAGCTCCCCATCAGCTGCAGCCTCCACGTGCTCCCCAGCCACCTCCC
>NW_018127959.1:1002746-1003229 GCF_001952655.1 Monopterus albus
CTCCCACCCCCTTCGTCTCAGCCAGACCTCCAGCTGCTGCAGCCCTCATCGCCTTCAGTTCCTGTTCCTGTCTCTGGGCGGGTCAGTGGGCGCGCCGATGCCACCACATCTCCATCCCCAGTTCCTGTCTCTGGGCGGGTCGGCCGTTGCACCAGCGGCACCCCGTCTCCAGTTCCTGTCTCCAGGTGGGTCGGCCGGTGCACCAATGCCGCCCCATGTCCATTTCCAGTTCCTGCATCCGGGTGGGTCGGCCGGCACGCTGACACCGCCCCATCTCCACTTCCTGTCTTCGGGCGGGTCGACCGACGCGCCGACGCCACCCCGTCTCCAGCTCCTGCCTCTGGCAAGGTCGGCCAGCGCTCCAACGCCACCCCGTCTACAGTTCCTGTCTCCAGGCAGGTCGGCCGGTGCACCGACGCCGCCCCTTTGGTTCCTGTCTCTGGGTGGGTCGGCTGGCGCGTTGCAACTGCCCCTTCTTCAGTA
>NW_018127959.1:1003316-1005075 GCF_001952655.1 Monopterus albus
TGTGATGGAGGGCTTCTCCATTGATGCCAGACCTTGCCGAGTTTGAGCATGAGGACAAAACTGAGCACGACAGATATGGCTGGACCCCACTGAACTATTTTGAACAGTACATAGATAAAGATTTTATGAAAATTATTTCAGATTGCTCTAATGCTATGTCACTGTCTAGGAGTGGGTACGAACTCAACACTTCAGTAGATGAGGTTTGCCATTTTTTTGGTGCCTGTATTTTGATGTCTTGCATCCAATACTCAAAAATCAGGATGTACTGGTCTAAAACCTTGAGATTCACAGCCATCACTGACAGATTCACGCGTGACAGATTCTTCAAACTGAGACAATCGGTAAAAGTGGTAATTGACATGGTAAGGACAAATGCACAACTCCCAGAGTTGATCAGCCTGAAGAATGCAGCAGGCTGTACTGGGAGAAGCTGAGTGCATTGTATGACCTGCAAGGTGTTCTTGTGTGTGCAAGCTGATCACAGCAGTTACACAGCCTTTCACAAATAGGTGCGTACATGTTCCTAAAGAAAAGGGCATTGCTAGTTTTTAATGCAAAATGTTTTGAATGTTTTATAATTTGTTGTAGGCATATGATGTCTTCTTGAAACTGTTTGCAGCATTTCAATTGAGCCATACTGTAGCTGTGACTGTCCAAAAGGGTCAAAACTGTTGTAATTTAATTCTGTTTATTGCACTGATGTACAAAACGTGTTAAAGAAATTTTGTACGTGTTATTAATACATGCAAAAGCAGTCGGGGGAAAAAAACCCTTACTTTTGCTTTGAGGGTATTTTCAGAATCACTCTATTGAGCCACGATTCGCTTATAAAAAGTCAATGACAGCGTTGAAAAATTATTCAGTGTTCACATGCCTGAGTACAAACACCGTGTAACCTTAACTAAACAGTTCACATGAATCACTGTAAACTTTATTGTAAACTTAACGCTTTGTGTCTAGTTCGTTAGCTGTTAGCAGCCTATCATAGTGTTAGTGGACTAAGTCAGCCTCGTTCAAAGTAAATTAAAAATAAGCTTACCTCGGTTTTGATATAATACTTCTTCGGCCAGGCTTGTTCATAACAGTCCAGTATGTTTACATAAAAGGCATTAAACTATATGTAGCTAGTCAGAAGAGTGATCTTTTGAGATTGTTGAAAACACACAGACAGACGAAGCTAGAGCGGAGGGTCACGACTCGTGGATCCACAGAGCACTGACTTTGAATGGAGAGGTAGACAAAATATAAATATTGATCAAAGATATACCGTAAGCGATATCAAGCAGATATTTACATCATCAATACCCGATTATGTCACGAGTTGGATACAGTTAAAATGGCGTTTCTAGTCCCACGGTATCCCTGAGATGTTAAGGTTCAGCTTCTCACAAGTTGAATACAGTTGACAAGCAGCTTTTGACAGCGTCTGCAGAGAGAAACAGGTAGTGACAACCAGACGTGCATTTCTGCATTCAGTTTCAAACAAATAGAGCACCCTGTTGTGTTATTACACTGTTGTATTATGTCATGATATTAAACAAATTGAAGGAACCGTGGCGTTTTATAATTACAAAGACGTTTTCCTTCCAGCGTATTATTTGACTGCAAGTCAGGGAGCGACAGAGTGAGAGACGGCGATGAGCAAACTGGTGTCCAATATTAATATATATACAGCACTTTGTTGTGTTATTCCACTGTTGTATTATGCCAAGATTAAACAAAATGAAGGAACAGTTACGATTTACAAATATGCCGA
>NW_018127959.1:1005609-1011972 GCF_001952655.1 Monopterus albus
GTGCTTCCTCTAAAACTGTCTATTGAAAGGTCAGGATGTGTCCTCAGAATTTCACAGATCAAAATCTGCCTGGTGACAAGATCACCAAATGAGAGGTCAGAACAGAACCAAACATAGAACGAGGATGAAGGACAGTACGGATGACGTCAGATCATTTGCATGACTGTACTATAAATTCTCTGTGAAGAGGAAACTCGTGGTTCCGGCTTCCTGCAGCAGCTATGCACTAACTTCTGTGTGTGATAGGGCTTCAGATAGAAACGGAATCCAGAGCTCTGTATTGCTTTTCTTAAATATTGATTGTAATAAATATCTCAAAAGACAGATTTGTCTTTGAGGATTCTTCATAATAAGAACACGCAGGACTGGTTTTGTCCAACAGTTGTAAACCTAAAAAAACTCAGTGTTGTAGTGAACAAGTCCCTTTAATGTTAAACTGTGCCCCAGTTGGTTAACACAGTAAATACTAACCAGGAATTCAGTGAACACATAGAATGATATACTCAACTAACTATGTAAACATAACTGTAACATACAAGTAGGTAAACCTATGTGTGCTATGGACTAAATCCTAACTATTCATTTTCTTATATGATAGAATAATCATACGCACACAAAGTAAACACACAGATTGACTAATCAACAAACATAGTGTCAATCTTGTACTAAGTTGTTAATTCAGTCTAGTATTAAAACTAATCCTAAAGTATTACTTTGTTAATAATTTTACTCAACACCCTCTAGCCTGACAACTGCGTCGTCCGCCAGAACTGTCCTTCGTTGCCCCTGCCTGGTGGTTATGGGTCACCCTTGGTGGCCTTGTTTTCTTTTGGACTCTATACATGGGTTTGAGCCTTTTTGGGACTGTATACTCTGTGTTTGGGGCCTTTTTGTCTTTATTTTATCGATGCAGGGGTTGTTTTTTGTTTCTGCCCATTTGATTTGATTTCTGCGCTGACCGTTCCTGTGCTGTGGATTTCTTTCTGTATGTTGGTTATATGTTGTTTTGTCTTATATGTTTATAGAAGTCCATGCTGACAGTTCCTGTGCTGTGGATCTCTTTGTATGTTTTGTTTCCATGAGTTTAGCGATGTGTAATTAGATTTCAATGCTGACAGTTTCTGTGCTGTTGATTTCTTTTGTCGTTCGCCACTCTCTTATTTTTCACCTGTCCGTCCTCAACCTCCTACTCTCCTGGTTCCTGCCATTAGCCTGTCTACTCCCCTGGTCGTCCTGGTCTCCTCAGCTGTCTTTGCCCAGCCCTGGTTGTATGTATTCATTGACTCTGTTCCTTTTTGTGATCCCCACCAATAAACCACCTGTTTTTTTTACTAGCACCTGGGTCAGCACTCTTGAGTCCTACCTCAGTCTCCCTCACCCTCCTGGTGAGGGGGACTAAACCATAACAACATCTCATTCAGAGCGGAGCTAGTGTACAACTTTCACATAAACAGCACTCAAAGGTTAGAGAGCTACAGAATGAAGAATGAACACCACCTGGGGATGTACATTTACAGTTCCCATGGACTGAGTGTGCTGACATATGGGGCCAAAAAAAAGACACTACGTGGGGTTAGAGCAGGAAAGAGGGAGTATGAGGAACAGCTTTTCTCCAGATGAACTATTATCAAGTATTTATGGTGCCAGCGAGGACCTCAGAACTCCAACAGGCACTGACAAATCACTAACACAATAACCCCTTCTTCCTCTGAACCAAATGAGAGAGCCATTAGAAAGGAAACAAAGTGTTTAAGCTTAAGGAAAACACACAAACAGACTCAGGCCTGCACTGTCAGAGGAAGCCTACACAAATAGACATGGTATGTCTAAGTCTGGTCACACACATGTGCATAAGCCTACATAGTGGACACACACAGCCAAAAAAAATATTTTGTAACCATTTATTGTTGGCCTATATCTTGTTTTCTTGAAGCTGCTGTCTTATACACCGAGGCTGCCACAAATGAGTATTTTATTTGTGATTCTCTTGTTGGCTTGATAATAACAACAAATTAAATCCCAGCTAAAAAGACAGTTTAGCAAGTGATTGTTTGTCGGAGAAAGTACTCTTTTATTTCTCCCATGCATCCCTTATTAGACCTTGATACATAACGATAAAGGAGGTGGCTCCGTGGCCCTAAATGCAGTGTGACAACATTTAAACTATTAGTCAGTGTGATTGATCATGATGATTGAAACATTCTCCACCTGTAGCCTGAGTCATTCTTAAAGTCTATGTGCAATCTCTAGTCCACAAACATTTTTCTCTCATTCATTCACCTTCTGCATTTCTCCTTTTCTTTTTCTGTTGTGCCCCTGATGGATTTATTTCTTTTCTGTACTATAACATTTGGACAAAACATGCTCACCTGGATGTTACTGTTTACACTAGGCAGACATACATGCTTAGATTTAATACATGTAAGGTAAATGTAGGCAACTCTTTCATATGGCAGCACAGACACTGAGGGTGCCAGTTAACTTTTTATACTTGAGTTGGCAAACCAAACAACTGCTATAAAATATATCAGAAATGCACTTAGGACTAAATAAAATCCTACCTCAGAGTAGGATGTAAAGGTTATTTATGAAGCATCTGTAATACAATCCAGGAAACTGAGGGCTGGATGGTTTAATGGGTGAGAAAACAAAAAAAAAACAACCCTAAAAGGTAGAATAACAGGTTAACTTAAAAACCAGCTTAGACAACTGATCGGAGCACAATCATAATCACATACAACTATGGGGCGCCAAATGTAAAAATAGCACTTACACTAGTTTTCTCACATTTAGCTGAATGTGACAAAGTCTAAATGTAAATGTTAAATGTAAATGTTGAATGTAAATGTAAATGTTAAAGACCAGAGTTAAACCCAGAGTCAGGTGTGGGCGGGGCTGTATTTGAGGTCTTTGAGTCAGCATCACTGATTCGAGTTCAGCATCATGGGCGGGGCTGTGTGCTGCGCCGTAATAGGGCAAGGCTGTGGAGCTACTAAATATTCAGTTTTACACTTGGCGAGACATTTAACATTTATATTTAACAGAATAGAATGAATTATATGGCCAAGTATGTTACACACACACGGAATTTTTTTCTGGTACAAAACTGATGGCAGCCATCTGCGGCACCAACTCAACCGATGGCTTTAACCATCGGGGGCAATGGGGGGGTTCAGTGTCTTGCCCAAGGACACTTCAACATGTGGACTGCCAGTACTGAGACTTGAAACTCCAACCTTGTGGTTGGAGATGACTGCTCTACCCACCGCACCACGGTCGCCGCCCCTGAAGGAGAAATGCTGTTTCTGCCTGGCTTCGACTCAGGGACCTTTTGCGTGTAAGGCAAACGTAATAACCGCTACACTACAGAAACTACACTATATTTAACATTTAGATTTAGACTTTGTCACATTCAGCTAAATGTGAGAAAACTTGTTGTCACATTAAATGTGTAAGTGAAAACTAGTGTAAGTGCTATTTTTACATTTGGCGCCCCATATACAACTGGATCTAACCTTCCATCCACCCATCCATTATCTATACCACTTCTCCTGACGAGGGTTGCAGGGGGGCTGGAGCCAATCCCAGATGACTCTGGGTGAGAGGCGGGGTCCACCCTGGACAGGTCACCAGTCTGTCCCAGCGCTGACATGTAGACAAACAACCACACACACTCACTCCTACCACCAGCCACCAGTAAACCTGTTGATTAGTGACTGCTGCTGTTGGTGACTTCCTGTGGAACAGCAGTAGAACCTACACATTATTAACCTTTACATTTATTTACATTTATTGACTTATACAATTGTGTGTTATGTAAATAATATGTCTGTCTTATAAGCCGAGAGCTGCCGGAAAAAATTTTGTTGTGCTATGCATAATGACAATAAAGATTCTTGACTTGACTATAAGCAGCAACCCTGGGTGGACGGCCTGCCAAATTTCTGAACACTGGTATAAACAATTCAGAGTAAATTTCTAGTTTTTTCTCAGCCTACTGTGGCCATGAATGGACCAGATGCTCAGTCCCCATATCCCCTGAATTTTCCAGAGTCTCCTCGAGGGGCCAGACATGATTTAGATCTGGTACTTGGATTCCACTACTCTAAATGTATCCACACTGACTACAGTCCAATTTTCCCTGCCAGAGAGTGGTCTCACCTTCAGTCCAGTCACATTTGACTGGAAGGGAGTATGGAGTGTGGTGGGGGATATATATCAGGTCCAATAATCACACATTACATCTTTTACATTTGCCTCTAATTGGAAACACAAATGGGGCCAATTACATAAGCTTACCAGAAAAATGATTCAGAAAGATTGGCATAGTGGGTCGTGTTGACAGTCTGTCAAAGGAAGAAAGAAAGGAGAGCCATTATAGAACTGCAAAAACATCCCCACATAGTGATTAAACCTGCAGACAAAGGCTCCAAGACTGTGATAATGGATGCTCAACAGTATATTTTGAAAGCGAATAGACAGCTGTCATATAAGAAATATTGTAATCCCATTATTGACAACATACAGTATAGGGGGACACATTGAGTCAGTTATGACAGATAATACAAAACACTGTATTTGAAAGGGGTACTGTATATAACAGCTGAACAGAGGAACTGCTTACACTATGTGGACTTGATGGTCTTAGACCACAACATTTTTATTTGCTCCCAAAGAGCCATAAACATCCATCAGAGTATACAGTTCCATTAGAAGTCCCCCTGGGATGTCCCACAGTTTCAGACTGTAGCAGTAGCACCTAAACTGCCTCACAGCATCTGGACTCCTGTCTGTGAGCCCAGGCAACCTAGTCACTAAAAGAACACATATCACTTCACTGAAACCAATAGACCAGTGACAGTGCCTTTCCAAGCAAAGGCGTTTACTATAAGCACTGACAGCCTCTGCGTTAACATCAACCCACAGGCTGGACTGGCAGTTGAAGTGGTTTTCAAACAATAATCAGATAAATCCAGATTGAAGAGGAAGATTCAATGACTGATGGAGATATGTCTAAATGTTAATGATTGTTGTTTCGTTAAGAGATTTTAGAAGGGCCACAGATATGCAGGCACCAAGAGTTGAACCTCTGACCGAGAGATGACTGCTCTACCCATTAAATCACAGTCGCCCCCAGCAGCTATTAAGCCAAACATCTAGTACCTGTAGAGTATTATGAAATCACTAGTAATTAGATTCATTAGAATGTGCTCCAAATAAAAGGATCTGAATGAAGCTCCAAGTATTTTATTTCAGAGCCACAGAAACAAAGGTTATAGCAACCACGTCCTCCACAGTATCAGGAGATAGATGTTGGCTACTCTTGCTCCCACTCCCACTTGCTCACTTGGTGTCCTCAGTCCCCAAACGTCTTTTAAGGAACGGCAGCATCACACCGTGGTAAATGCTTTACTGTCGCCACTTTGTTTGGAATGTGCTGCAAAGAATAAAACTGATGAGGTGCTCTATTGTTGTCATTGTGATACAGGACACAGATGATTTACACACCACTATTTTCATACTGTCCCAACTTTTTCTGATTTGGGGTTGTATCAGTGTTTACTTTTACACCACACACAGAGTAGCCTGTGGGGATCCCGCCTTCCTTCCCCCATCCAGCCTGGCCCACCCTGTGCCTAACTCCGGACAACACACACCTGCTTCCACTCAGCCACAGCCTCTTTGAACTGGACGTGTGGAGGTCTCTTTCAACAGTGCCTTAGGCTGCTTTGCCCTAATTTCCCACTGTATACACAGATTATCTGTGCCTGAGTAATACAAACAGAAGGATCATCTAAATGCATGTGAACGCCCCTAATGGCCCCTACCAAATTGGTCCTGGACCAGCACCATACATTCTGGGATGGCTGCAGTTAAGATTTTCATTGCAGTTATTCATCAAAGGGATTACACAGGTCTCCAGGGTTGGTTCCACAACTTAGGAGCTTTTGGCATGGGAGTGATATACAGTGAGGAACAGAAGTATTTGAACACCCTGCGATTTTGCATGTTCTCCCACTTAGAAATCATGGAGGGGTCTGAAATTCACATTGTAGGTGCATTCCCACTCTGAGAGACAGAATTAAAAAAAAATTTCAGGAAATCGCATTGTATGATTTTTAAAGAATTTATTTGTCTTGCACTGCTGAACATAAGTATTTGAACACCTGAGAAAATCAGTGTTAATATTTGGTACAGAAACCTTTGTTTGCAATTACAGAGGTCAAACGTTTCCTGTAGTTCTTGACCAGGTTTGCACACACTGCAACAGGGATTTTGGCCCACTCCTCCACACAGATCTCCTCTAGATCTGTCAGGTTTCGGGGCTGTCGCTGAGCAACGCAGAGTTTAAGCTCCCTCCAA
>NW_018127959.1:1012824-1020273 GCF_001952655.1 Monopterus albus
TTTTTTTAATTCTGTCTCTCAGAGTGGGAATGCACCTACAATGTGAATTTCAGACCCCTCCATGATTTCTAAGTGGGAGAACTTGCAAAATCGCAGGGTGTTCAAATACTTCTGTTCCTCACTGTATACTTATATACTGTATATACTTATAATATCAGTGTATGCGTATATCATCACTTTCTGCTGGCTTTGGAATGAGCTACCTCTGGTTATTCACAAGCTGAACATGCATTCAGTAAGGATGTCCCGTCAATGAAGATTTCCTTGAATGGATATTTGAGATGCATTTCTATTCTACTTAGGTCTGCTATGGAAAAAGTGAAGTTTAGCTTGAGGCTGTGATAGAATGGCAAACATTGGCCATGTAAGCTATTCATATTGAAATTTAAGTCATTCATATGTCAAATAGAATAGAAATCCAAACAGAAACCATTGATCTGGCTGGTTGTTAATCGAATCCACAAATTTCTGCCTGTCGGTTGATTAGTTTGAACTCCCACATTTGGATCCAATTCATCAATATTTATCTAAGAAACCTTAAATGTCACTTGAAATGAAAGGCAACCACAGCACAGTGTGGGATGCAGTTAATGACTTTAAAAGTATGACAGCATCTGTTATGAGCCTCTATGAGTCAGACTGACAGGTACAGCCAGAAAATCCACAGTCATTGAAAACAAGCTGCTTCCCACAGATGTTGCTGACAGACGACAGTTGCTGGGCATCATCAAACCTGTCAAGAAGTAAGGAGAGCTCCTGCATAAAGGCTTTCAGGCAGCAGGCCTGGGAATTCAGCTCAATCCGGTGAAAGCCACCTGAAGGGACTGCACAGGCTAAAGAACGCCTCTTGGTACAATAGCTTCACCATGAAATCAGCCCATTTTTAGGCAGTGTTTGTTAATGAGGATTGGGAGCGTGAATTGGGTGCTTGTGAATGCTCACTGACAGCAGATGCCTGTCTGTTCGGCTGCCTGCTTGCCTCACTCGCTAACCCCTTTAAGCAAATGCTTATTTTCAGGGATGTTCCCCTCAGCAAATGACAGGTTCCCATGATATGAATTCATCAGCCATTCACGTTCCAGAGACAACAGCTTAGGAATCATCCAGATGTGCAGATGCAGCTGCATCAAAAGCCAATATGTAATGGGAAAATATATGATTTACAAATTAAATTACAACAGAGCATCAGCAAGCATTCCCTTTGTGTCCATGCCTGTCTCAGTTGGACTGCAGACTCTTGACAAACTGCAGTCTTTGATTTTATTGATGTTGAAAATGATGTCCCTTCATATTAAGAGCGGGCACACAATATAAGGCAATGTATTTTCAACAGAGCCCAGGTCCATCTGTGCTAGCTGGTTTATGAGCATTTATAAGTGGTTATTTAGGCGTAAGAGAAGGGACAAGGGTCGCTTTTCCGAAAGCCGCCTTTAAGGGCAGACAGAGCATCCTTAAAACAGTCTACAAATGGTTGTATTCTATATTGCACTGTAATAGAATGTAAGCTAGGCTGTCAGCTTTGGCTGAAAGCTTTCATGCTCTGCAGTTGTCTTCAACTGGAAACATCTTGCTTTCCATAATATGTGATGTACTGTATTGTAAAGGAGTGCTATGACTAATTGCAAACCAACATTCCAATATCTCTGCTGACAAAAGTTCCCAAAATAGACAGAAAAGGAAGGAAAAAGGGAAGATCATAAAAACTCTCCAGCTTCAATTTCAGTCAAAGGCCAATTACAAAAAACATATTTGTTTGTTTTAAATTTAGTTTAATTTGGTGCTGTAGGAAACATTTCAAGGCTGTCGAGTCATCTGTCCTGGCCTGTCACGTCCAATAGATCTGGCAGTTAAGATATTTGAAAAAAGAGCTTTAAAAATATCTTTTAAAAAAGCATTTCTATTTGCTCAGTGATCTCAATCTTCCTTACAAGCAAAACTACTAGTACAAGTAATTCTTATAAGCTATTGTTTTGGTTATTATCTGACCTGTGTCACCACTTAACAAACAAATCAATAGAGATGCAGTGAGAGAATGCATTGACCTGCTGGTAGCTCGGATAAGCAGAGACAAAGACCTCAGGCCGTTCCTGCTGTTAGTCCTACACGTAAACACCTTCATACACATGTAGGCATAAAATTGCAAACATGAATGCTTGCCTGTAGTTCACAGAAATGTTCAGCAGAACTCTTTCTACACAAATCCCATGCAAAACAATAACATTCTCTAGGGACTTTGTGTATTTATTCAAACAAGAAGGAAAGATTTTAGAGATTATAGTCCAAATACCAAAGAATCATCAGATTATAATGTTGCAAACAATAACATTATTGTGTGATGTTGATTCTAGCAGCAATACCTCACTGACTTCTTGCCTCTAGGATTACAGCCTTACCCACAACCCAGGCCCCATCAGCATACATTTGGGTATGCACGTTTAATCCAACTTATATGAAAAGACAGAATTTATTAAGTTCTTCTCTTTCACCCAGGCTGCAATGAGGTATGGGGAAACAGAAAGGATTACATTACCAGGAAATTGAAAAGGTGCAAGAGCAGCCAGAGATGAGGGATTACTCTGGGTTACAACACCTAGCCTGATGAGGATAACACGTGTGTGTTTAACACGGTGCGTGAGAGAGTCCGGCCTACGGGGTATAGTCAGATGGAAGGTGGTGAAAGACTGAGTGATATCTGCAGACAAATGAGAGCGCAGAGAGTGGGGGGGGGCGTTGTGTTCGAGCCTGTGTTGTGGTTTGGTCCTCAGTAAGGCGAGGTGAGTGTACATGTGCTTAAGCAGGTTCACATTCAAATATAATGCAAGACACAGCAAAAATGTTTGTGTCAGAAGCTATGTATGTAAAACCTGGGTTTTCAGTGCTTTATTATGCTTAATGCAGTATGTCAGTGTGAGTTTAAATCTAACACCAAAGATCTCATTTTGTCTTCAAGAAAATTACTGTAACCTCTTGTAAACCCAGCCACTAGCCTGAGCCACCAGTTCCACACAGCACGATGGTTTGTTTCTTCAGGGAAATTTAGTGTGGGCATAGCACTAAAGTGGAAAATAAATGAATGCAGAGATGATGTGTGCATGCAGATGGTATGTTTGTGTTTGTGATTTTGTTTGTAATAGGGCCACATTTGTATGAATAAATCATTAATGGTGTACACCGATTAGGTGTATGTCTATTGTTCATTTCCGTTTCTGCGTTCAAGTCAGTGTGTGTTTGCATGCACAAGAAAATGACAGCAGGAGCTCTCTTCAGAAGCTCGCCTGCAGTGAATCAACCCTGGGTTTCCTCTCAAATGTAATTACCACTCAGTAATTATTGACTAATTACACTTTATGTTGAATAGAACTGCCTCCAATAATTTCTGTTATCTCCAGAGAAAAAAGAAAAACATAGAAACTGTGTGTAGGTGCAGGAAAATAACAATATTTTACAGACAATAAGTAGATCATGATGTGCAATGAAACATAGTTATTAACTTTGATTTTCCTATTGTCATTATTCTTGGTATAATGGTATTCAGTGTGCAATGTCAATGGAGACCTCAAGTCGCCAACTCACATACGACAATAAGTACACGGTGGGAATGTGTTGTGACTTTATAGCCTCCACTGAGCCAGAAAATCAAAGGTGCAGAGAGAAATGTGCATATTTATGTTGAGATAATTGCACTTTGTCCTTAGCAGTCCATTCTATATAACTGTCTATGGAGTCATTTGTACATATTTGCTCATAACCCTGTGTCAAATAGTACAGCATGCTCCAGAAAATGCTCTGTGGAATCTGGGTACAACGAACAAGCTGGAGGTAACTAACACCAACTAAAACAGGGAGTGATACCTACCTAAAGCAGCACTGTGTCACTTTGCAGTTTGTCTCACCCCTACAGGTCCTGTGTGTAACCGATTTGAACCCAGCTGTCGCTTTCACCCCCCCTTCTCCTGGTGGGTGGCTGTGGCTCATGAGGTAGGGCAGTCGTCTCCTGACCAGCAAGTTGGTGGTTCGACTCCTGGTCTCCCCGCATGTCTAAGTGTCCCTGAGCAAGACACTGAACCCCGAATTACTCCCGCTGGCTTGGCTAGCGCCGTTGTGTGGCAGCCTGTTGTGATCGGTGTCTGAATAGTGTATGATCTTCTGTAAAGCGCTTTGGCCAGTGCAACACACTGTGAGAAAGCACTATTTAAAATACAGTCCATTTTACCATTACCATTTTTTCTCATAGAGAGCGGTACATGTGCATTTGTTTGTTGTTGTTGAAGCGGTTACTCAACCAGGAGTGAAAACACAAGGAGCCAAAGAATGGTGATTTTATATAAATATGACTCTGCATAGGTTTATTTATTGTGCCATGAAAGATGAACAGAATTTCATAAATAACATTAGCAGAGATGTACACTGTGCCGTGGTGGTGGTGGTGCTGTCTTCGTGTTGGCACATCTCTACAGCTAACATCAGGACAGCAGCTTTTAACAGTTAGTAACCCTGACAGGGCTATTTTTAGCTCTCGCCAGCAAGTGAGGGCCATCTGATATTTAGTGTTGTCCAGTCTTTTGTTCTCCCTCCACCTCTTCTTCCTGGCTGTGGCTGGGCTCCGGAGATGCTGTAGTTCTGTTGAGCATGTTTTTACATCTTTTGGCTGGACATCATACATATGAAGCATATCTCACAGCTTGTTCACAATCATGGTAGGTGATTGTAGCAAGTTAGTAAGTCAGAACTCAGTACTCTCAATGTACAACAGGAACACCAGTGTCCTGGCTGACTCTGCTCTGAACAGGATGGAGCTGCCTGCTAAGGAGAGTTAACTGAGTTGATTAACGGGTCCTCTCAGCTCCAAAAAAATCAAAGCAAATTTCCAAATTGGCATTTGGAACAACATAGTCACAATATAAATGGTTACCTTCTCACTCAATAAAAGATTTGTCTCCACATGTATGAATGCTGAGCTAGCAGAAGAGCTTGGTGCTGGTCCATGGATTTGTCTCCACATGTATGATTGCTGAGCTAGCAGAAGAGCTTGGTGCTGTAAAGTATGTGAGGTTTCTGGGATGTTGATCCAAAGTTACTGTACGTAGTGCATGAACAGACGATCCGAGCACCCAGTGGCAGAGATACCATTCACCTTATCAGACGTCCATCTACCATCAGAATGTCACAGCTAAGTTAAACTTTTTTTTCAAACTGCTAAGTTTCCAAAGACTTTGTTACCACAGGGATTAATGTTATCTCTTATTGCATTTTATGACAGTTTAATCCCAACAAAACCAGCTGCAGGTGGAGATAAATCGGGTGAGGCATCCATTGGCTGAGTACTCTGGCAGACCACAATCAATTTTACCATGAACCCAGTGATTGCAACACAATTTGACTGTATTATTCTAAAAACAGTGAAACATTTATAAAGGTTACATGTGAGGCCCACGTGGATTTCACACACTGGATGCAGCTGTGAGAAAACTACACTATGTAACTGCTGCTGGTCACAGGACCAGAGACTCGTCCATGATGTCAGCAGACTGCTGACTGGATATTTATGTGCAGTACTTCTACATAAACAGTTTAGGAATGCAGTGCATAGCTGGCAGGAGAAGAAGATGCAGGGAAAGAATCTTTCCTCCCATCTGTCTCCATGTCCTGACATCAGTGACATCAGTCAGTCAGGTTTCCACCCTGCTCTGTAAAGGGGATGAGAGGAGCTGGTTTGACTGGGCAGAACTAAAACCAGCCCCGACTCCACCTGCTCACTAGGAATTCTGCCTTTCCTCCACACCACTAACACCTGACTGCTTATAAAACTGAATTGCGTCTCTGGTCACCAAAATTGCAAACCACTGTCCATCTGTCCCTTGTGTCTGTAGTTTAGGCACAAGTTCAGCGCTGTGCCCTGTTGCAGGAAAATAGAGCCCTGAGTGTTATTTTCATAGCAAGTTATATCTCAACATTTGTTCCCTGGCTTGCACATGCAGTAACAGTCAGCTAGTACATGCACGGTGTCTAATTAACACTCTTCTCTGAGTGACCTCTACCCTATCAATGTTCAGCATGTACAAGAGGAAATGTTACATTATTCTCACACATTTTCTGGCACTTTATCATTCTGTACTGTTGTTCAGTGGCTATAAATGATAAAATAGTATTATTTCAATGATATCTAAGTCACCTCCTTTTTTTCTTGGAGGTCAGAGATCCAGTTCAGATGTCTGATCATATTTTTCTCCTTAATCTGTGTATGTGGTTTAACAATCATGCCCCAATTATTTCTTCCATTTCCTCAGTTAATCAGTAAAATTGCACAGATTTTTCACATCAGTGTTTTTTGTCTTTTCCTTTCATAGTATGACCCCAGCAGGGATCCTTAATTTTACCAAATACTTTATCAATGAATGAAATAAATACGAAATATAAAACTAATACTCAATGGTGTACACAAAAAATAAGAAATTAGCACAACTCTACATATGCTAAACACAAAAACTACAAAACCAGACCAGGTGGACAATGTAAAAAAAGTCAGGGTTCTCTTTAAGGATTTACATAAACTAAACAGCCATGGAATAAAATCTGGAGAATTGGAGTCACCTGGGAGTGTAGGCCTCCAATCTGCAGGCAGTGTGCAAAATGTAATTAGAGTGATGAGTCCCCTAAGTATCATCAAAGTATCCCTTCATTTTCCTCTCCCTCTCCTGTGCACTTAATATAATATCAGAGTTAGATTTTGGCACTGAGGCTACTGTTAACCTCAGCTGTGCTTTCAATGTCAAGTGGATACATCAGCAGTGATTCATGGCATTATTAAACATCAATTAAATCAGAGAAAACTATCTACTAGGTACTGCTTGCAAACATGGACTGCACCATTATTTGCTATTTACTGCACTATTATTGTTTTAGTGCTCTCCAGATGAAAAGAAATCCACCTTAGGGTTACATTTGGCAGAACGATATATGAGTACGCTCTACATTTATCTTTAGTTTAGAGGGCAGAAATCATTTGTAGAGGAGGTGTGAGGGGGGATGGAACACAAGAAAAATGTAATGCTCAGTGGCTGGGTCAGATTGCAGGTGTTAAAGGAAGGTATTATCCTAGTATTAGCCTTTGTAATACCAGTTCAGTGCCCACCACCACCACAATATCCACATACAGGATGACACATGCAGTGACTGATTTATTGTATCTAAACCTCCTGTAGGATGCATTTCAATTGTCGTCAGTAAAGCCCCAAAAGTCTTAAGGGCAACACACACTGGTGGTGTATGACCTGTCTCAAAAGGCCTGTACCAATTCTTTCCAGTATAAACACACATACTAATGAGATCTTTATGCACACCATGTGTGTAGACATGTTAGGATATGCCACTGTTCTATTTCCAGCAGCCATGTGTGTCAAAGGTCCAGGAAAACAACTTCATCATGTTCATTGTTGGCACGCACTGGCT
>NW_018127959.1:1020301-1022611 GCF_001952655.1 Monopterus albus
ACTGTGTGCTTTGGGCATCAACTGACATGCATCAGATAATATGATGTGGCCTGCATTTCACTTTACAGCTCATAAATGCTCTTATACTTGTATAGCACTTTTCTATGCATTGCAGCACACTCCAAGCGCTTTCACACTATTTGCCTATTCACCCATTCACACTCCCAAGTACTCACACATTCACACACCGGTGACATCACCGGGAGCAACTGAAGGTTCAGCGTCTTGCTCAAGGACACTTCAACATGTGGACTGCAGAAGCCGGCAATCAAACGCCAACCTTCAGGTTAGAAGACGACCAGCTCTCAAAATAATTTCAAGGAGAAACTGAATCCCAAGTTGCTCCCAATGGCCAGAGCAGCTGCCTTGCTGGGACGGCGTCACCTTTGGTGTGTACGAGTTGGTGCCACAGATGGCTGCCTCAATTCTGTACCAGAGACAAACTCTTTGTGTGTGTGTGTGTAACATACTTGGCCAGTAAAAGTGATCATCTGGCAAGACAGCTTGTAATTGGTCAGTGGTATGGAGTTGGACATCAAAGATCATCAAAGTTAGCTATACATCAGTGCTTTATGTGGACCTATCGAATGAGTTTTATCAGAAATTCTGAAGCTATTCAGTAAATGCCGGTGTGGTGAATATGTGGGTGTTATTTAGTTACTAGAGGAGTTTAAATCAAATCTCACTCAGAGGGACGAGGCTTAGTGAATATGGCAACATAATATGATGCTGAAGAGAAACACTGAGGTAGTAAGGAGCAGGCTACAGAAGTCAAGTGATCTCACTTTTTCCAAACTACACCTCCAGATTTCTTTTTTTAAATTTTCAAATATGCACCTTTCAGACCCAAATGACATGACTCCAGTGACATCACTTAAGGCAGTTTATCAGATTTAACACAGCTCCCTCTGGGGCTACACAAGGCTTTATACAGCTTTTTTCATAAAAGCAGTAGGGCTGCCAAACACCTGTAAACAGACTTTGATGTGTAAATCACAGGAGTTCCCCTTGAAGAAGTCAGTGTGCTTCAAACAAAATGCTTATTGGATCATTGACCAGCTTCTGCAACCCTCGCTGCCCAGGCCTTTCTGACTCTGGAATGAGGGGGTGAGGGTTGTGTGCAACAATTTTTGTAAAATACTAAGACCAACAATATGACAAGTGCAAGTATTCTTCACATAATGACCTTGGTCACTTTGCTGTATGTACAAATGAGGGCAATGCCCTGGAGGAAAGATTCTGTAAAAGTGTGTGCTCTTATCCTACTTGAACCATTATTACATTCTCCCCTTTGTCAGACTTTAAGTGTGGCTCTTTGGAAAACTACATTTGTTGATACTTTCTAACTGTCTAACTAATTATTATTACCTCTGTCAAACGTGTTTTGTTGGTATTTTTTAGTTTGTTTTTTGCATTTTTGCCAGCCTATATCTTATCTCCAGTCCTTATAGCTTTTTTTTAGGTTCTACCCTCTGTGGAGGAGTTTGTGGCTGGGGGGTCTGGCCAGCCCCAGTTTTCAGTCTTTTTGTGCTCACTGTTTTCCTGTGTGGGACTTGTAAACAATATTATCTGTCCTGCCATACCTACCCAGGCCTCTGTCCAGGGTTATTCTGGAAGATGCTAACTGCCCTGTGCAGGAGGAGAGAGTTAGTTACCCTGTCTGCCCACCTGTTCTGTCTTCCAGTCCTGTCTTCTAAGGTCTTATCTGAATAGTGTCCTTACCTTCCTACCAAGCTGTAGGTCAGAACTCTCTGGCTGTCTGTCTTCCCTGGTCAACCTTCAATACTCCAGCACCATTCACCTACAAAGCTCATTGAAGACATAACCAGAACTACCCTACATTCCCTGATATGCAGTGGCCAAGCCCAGAACTTCCCATACTTTCACCAGCACCCTCACCGCTCATCTGATCTGCTTCACCTCTATTTTCAGTATGCTGCTCTGATTCTGTGTTGCATTTGGGTCCTCAAACAGGTTACCTGACAATTTTCTTTGAATAACATTTAAACTACTGATAACTATGTGATCCTAAATACTAGGGGTAGTCAGAATCATTTGAAGGTCAAACTATCATACATATATATATTCGAAGAACAAATAGCCACAAATTCTTAGTCGTGTGCAGCCAAACAAAAATCCATTGATTATATCAAAAGCTGTATGTACAGTATGGGTTTAGTACTGCAGAAAACACATACAGCTGCCGTTACAGTAACATTAGTCCACAAAAATGATATAATATTCTGGCAGTCTGGGAGTGTCTGCACAGGAGGCGTTCAGGCACATTATTAAGCTGTAAGCCTGAATGGC
>NW_018127959.1:1022827-1025712 GCF_001952655.1 Monopterus albus
GATGACAATGCTGTATGTGCTTTGAATTCCTTAGATACACTGTAGCTATGCAGTGCCCTAAGCAGTATGGATAGCACACAGCAGATGGTAGGATGCTCATTAACACCACAAGGGACTTGAGACTTGGACTTGCATAACAAGACGTGAGCATCTCTGGGAGCCAGGCAGAGAGAGGTTATAGTGCTGGTCAGTGGGCTAACTCACTGTTGGTCTTGCTTTTGACAAGAACTGGGGGACATTAGCAACATTTTAGAATAAGACCAGCTTTATCCTTAAAACATTGTTAATTTTCATTCTACACATTATTATAAAATCGTAGCACATTTTTTGTGCCACCCTTTTTCTTGTTTTAGATCAACGTGCTTCAGAGAGATCAATGGCAAAGGTCTTAGCAGCTGCTGATTCGTTTCACTTTGGAATGCAGTCTCATCATACCGTCCATTATGTAATAGCAGCAGGTCTTTGAACAACGTAGCAGCAGCGTTGCTGACTTTGTAAGCTGGCACTTCAGCTTGCCAGCAGTGAGCATACAACCATCTACCTATTTCTGTGTTTATTGATGGAATTTTTTTACAAGATTTGGTTCAATGTAAGCAGTTTGTGTAATAACTTTATGCTGCATTTGAAACTGCTGTTTTCTGTAGGGTGTAACCATCAATCTTACAAATAACAACACAGATCTCAACAAATAGATCAACAAGGACATGCATAATTGAGTGCTCTCTGGGATGAACTGTAAAATTTTTGTCTTTGTAAATATTCTTTTGTGTGTGTGTGTGCGTAGCTGTCACAATGTAACACACTTATTCCACTACGACCTGAAGGCAATCCTCTGCATTTTGTTGCACCTTGGTGCTGTCTGTTCATTGACTGAGTGGGGCTCAACTCTGACCGGTTCATAGAGGGGTGTCTGTGACCTTTGTTCTCTGACCTTGGTTTGGTCTACACTACTGTCTGGCTGGACACAAACAGCAGGTGTGTGACAGGAGAGGAAGCACATGCCTTTGCTGGTGCTTATGGTGAATGAGAAAGCAGGGTGGGAGTACAGCTGTGGGCCAGGTTTTAAAGTTAGGTATAAATGGGAAGGGGAAGAATAAAAGATCGGGGACATGTTAAGAAATAAAAAAGCAATGGAGGGAAAAAGGAAGAGGACACTGATACTGGGTTTGGTCCAGATTTTCATCCTACTGTATATGTGCAAAAACAGCACTTGGTTACTTGTTTTTCCAGCCTATTTTATCAGTGACGTTGTTCCCTCATCATGATGGCACTGCCTATGTTTTCCTTAACAGAGAACATTCCTAGTGAATGTGTCATTTTCTCCTACTACATCACAGGCAGGGGCCGAGATTCGAGCTAGATTTTTTGTTGCATGGTTATCTTATCTAGTGAGCAAGCTGTGCAAGCAGTCGAGGTCAAGGCAGAAAAGTAAAATGTTGCATAACGATGTTTTCATTCCCCATATAGATCTGTAGCACATTAATCACAATTTAGTTTTAAATATTGGCAGTTTGTAGATTTGTGTTCTGCTTGTGGCTGATGAATCTGTTGTCGATGGTCATGTCAAGCCAGACTGAAATAAACAGAATGTACACGTTTCCTCATACTAATGTGACCAAGCAGTCCTAAGTGTCCTCTTACCTCAAGTAGATGTGTGTGGTTCTTTCCATGTAAGTACACTCAGTACGTACAGTGATTAAAATGGGCGCTTCTAGAAGAGGCAACAGGAACGAGAGTCAGGGTGTGTTTCACAGCTAATGCTATCAGGTCTCAAGTGATGCACAGTCAGAAAGCACAGAGATTAGGCTAAATATTTTCTTTGCAGTCTCTGGAAAGTTTGTTATAGTTTTATGATTCTGTCTCTATTATCCTCTATTATCCCCCACCCCCATATATAGCTTACCTCATTTAAAAAGAATTCACTGGGTACCCCCCCCCCCCTTACTTTGGTCAGACAACAACACCAACATCTATTCTACAGCAACATGTCTAATGAGATATGCATGGGGAGCAGACAGAGCATTGTTGCATATGATGTTTGAAAAGCAAATTATAGGCACTGAGTGAAGAGCAAATTGAGCCCATTAGTTGAAACAACTGATGACTTCTGAAGCACAATCCCATAGGACACAATGTGGCATTGGAAATAAAATCAACCCCCCACAATCCTCGGTCTTTTGTAAGTATGTTGCACTAATCAGCATAATGCCATATCACTGAAATGCAGTTCTTTATATCAAAGGTGTGATTCAAACGCAAGATTATCAAGCAAGTACAAAAAGCTAAATGGTTTTTAAAAATTGCAGAAATGTGTTATGGTTTAGTCTCCCTCACCCTCCGGGTGAGGGAGAACTGCGGTAGGACTCAAGTGTGCTGACCCAGGTGCTAGTGAAAAGACGGAGGTTTAATGGAACAAAAACACAAAGTAACAACATAACAGGGGCCATGTACATATACTGTATAATCAAAGTAGGGCTGAGATGGAGGAGGAGACCTGGTCAAACAGGTACAAAGACAAACTAACGGCAGGACTCAGGAGAGCAGGAGGATGAGGATGGACAGGTGAATAGACAGGCTAACGAAAAGGATATCCACAGCACAGGAACTGTCAGCTTGGATATAAAAATAACGTTTAACACAAAACACGTAACCAATGTCCAAAAGGATATCCACAGCACAGGAACTGTCAGCCAGGAAATCAAAATGACGTACGAACATAATACCATGCAACCAACGTACAAAATGCGATCCACAGCACAGGAACTGTCAGCCAGGAAATCAAAATGACGTACGAACATAATACCATGCAACCAACGTACAAAATGCGATCCACAGCACAGGAACTGTCAGCGTGGAACACAAAAGGACGTTCAACACATACCACA
>NW_018127959.1:1025923-1044599 GCF_001952655.1 Monopterus albus
CCGCGGGATCGAGAGAGCAGGGGACAAAAAGGCAAATGAGAGGCAGGTCTCGCCGAGCGGATCTGACAGAATGCAACTTGATGTATTTTACTGTATGTACACTATTTATAAGTGTGTGCAAGTGAATTAAAACCAGAATAATTTGACATTAAAAGCTGCTCTAATCAGTAATAACAATCAATCAAATGTGTCTGTGAAAGAGACACCTCACAGTGACAAACTCACAGAGAATTATTACCAACTCTATGTTTATATATTTGTTTCAGTTTCATCACAGTTGTCAATCCTGTTTTAGGTGGAGCCAAAGATCCTAGCTAGCGGTGTAAACTACTCATGTAAATATAATAATTATACTGAAATGCATACTGACTTATTGTCTCAGAATATAGAAAATAAACTCCTGGAATAGACTTTTTACACTTTTCATGAATATCAAAGAAAGAAATGCTAATTGAGAAACTGGAGATGTGATAGAAGCTAGTGGGACACACAAGCCCAGACCTGACAGTGGGACCTTGGCTCAGGTGTTACTATGTCAGTGCTGGGTTAATGCTTCCAAGCAGACAAAAATGATGTAAAGTTGCTTTAACAAACTAGAGTTTGTCTTTATTTAGGACTCAAATTTAACAGGTTTTTGCCAGAAAAACTACCCAGCACGATCATTTGTGGTTACCATTAGTAGAGTGTTTGCACATAAAGACTAAGGTCAGTCATTTTCAGTATTAATAGTCATTTCAACAATCCCCATATCGGTTGTGACGTTTTAAAAAGTTCTGGTCGTTTGGAGCAACATTTTTAACAAATGTGCAGGACTGGTGTTTCATTATGAAGAAGTATGTCACCCAGTGAAGCAGTGTGTCTCACTGATGGGCTTGCAATCGTGTGGCACAGACCAACAAGCTGATCCAGGTTGGAGACTGACAGAGACTAACAGTGAGTAGGGGAAATTCACTGTTGGTTGTATTCTGTGTATAGAGATGGTCAAAATACTATTAATATAGAAAATGACTGATCTTATCCTTTAATGATGTAACATAACTCAAATATCAAAGCAAAGCAAAATCAGTTAAATAATGATTATTTGAAATGACAGATGAGTTAACTGTCAAGTCAGAAATTAGGGTTTAGCTAAGTTTAATTACCTACTAAATGCAGTTACATGCTAATAAATGCTTTTTATTCATGTCAGCTTTACTCAAAATCCCTAAAGGTTTTTCTTTTTTATTTTGTAATGGAATACAATATGTAGGACCTGGCTGTGACACACAGGCCAGGTTCACAAGGCGGTTGCCCTCTCATAAATCTGTCGTCACTGTGGTGCACAGTAAAACCCAGACCACTGTCTGCTGATTTACACCCTGCTGGAGAATGATGGGCAGTTGGGCCGACAGCCTCAGCTCCATGTCTGAATGATGTTGCAGCCCCAGGTGGGCAGGCTCAGACTGGACAGGAGAGGAGGAGGCTAAGTGGCGACACCACTTGAGACTGTCCAGGGAGAAGGAAACACAAACCAACAAAGACCCATTTACAGTACATGGCAGTGATGGAGAGCTGTGGGAGGGAAATACACAGCCTTTCCATCTGCTGAGTCAGGCTGCAGAGGGTTTGATGCTAATGCTAACTGAAGTGGTTGTGGAAGGTCTCTGGCCCACTGCTTGTTTTTGGGGTGTGTGTGCATGTTCTCAGAGTGTGTGTGGGTAGTGTGAGAGAGTATGATGCAGGAAGTGCAACTGTGTATGAGGAACGTGTGAGAGTCTGACTGGGTAGGTGTGAGGGTGTACATGTGTTAGCATTCATGTGCATGTAAGTATCTACCAATGTGGGTGTTGAGCATGTTTGTGCATGTGTTTGGGTGAAGAATATGCATTGCATGTGCTATACATGTACATTATCAGTGTGTATTTATTGTGTGTCTGCATATGTCTCTGTCCATATTTTTGTTTCTATGTGCATATATACATTACATGGGAAATGTTCAATGAATGTTTACATGTGTTTATTTGTAAGAGAGAGTAAATGTGCACTGTGTGAGAAAGGTGCTCATATGTAGCAGATGCATGTTGATCCATGAGTGTGTGATCAGGATGAATGTATGTATGTATGTATGTGGTTGGGGCAGGCCAGGATGAATGTATGTATGTATGTGGTTGGGGCAGGCAATGCAGCCATTGTAGCGTTGCTTCACTATTCCCATAACAAATTATATTCACTTATGATCTCAATAAATTGGTGTCAGAGTGCAGAGAATAATTATGTTGTGTGACTGTAAAATATCGAGCTCATTCTGCTACATGCTCGCTGCCACATTTGATTCACTCTGTGCAAAATCAGGTCTTAAATGGTCTCAGACTGAGTTCAAAGAGATCAATTCCAAGTATTATAGATGAATAATTACCTGTAGTTTCACATTTTACTTAAGAGGTGAAGCCTAAAATGTGTATTAATTGTGAAAATGTAAATTTTTGTGCCTAGCTGTGCTGCTCTTTGCAGTATTCAGGCAGAGCAGGCAATCACTCTGAGACCACGGATCCCACGGGGCCCCAAAAGCCCCGGCTTTAGTGTGTTAAATATTCACCACTAAATTACAATTTCAACTGTAACAGAAATTACAAGAACCTTATTTTGGGTTTTGCATTATAATTATGGCCACTCACTTGAAGAAAACCAATGATTATTTCCACTTCGGTCTTGTTTTGTAGCTGTGGCCTTTAATTCATTATGACAAATTGCCAAGCAACACTGCTAATAAGTAATCAAACATGTCGAATCTGTGGGTTTGTCCAACAAACTTCTCCGCTTTAAATGTACAGTAGTTTACAGTTGACAGAGCAGCTTCCTGGTTCAGCTCTGACCTACTGTACTAACGAGTAGGGAGGGCGGTCACTTCTCATTATTACTCTTTGGATTTCTACAGCAGCTTCTGGTCAAAGTCCCTTCCTATGGGATTCAAGTTTTTATGCAGATATATAATTTGCAATAAAACTTTTTAGTTTTACTCAGTTTTATTTGGAAGCATCGGTTTTTATGATGATATAGCCATAATTTTCATTATTAATGAACACAATGTTGACATCAAAATAACATTTTCTCTGCATTTATGTGATATTCATGTGTCTGTGGCTGAATCCACGTCTGTGACTTTGTTCTGAAATGTTCACGTTCTTCCCATGAGGGCGCTCTTGAGTCATAATCCCAGAAAAATAGAGTGAAAAGAATTTTCTGAGAGAAAAATGACAAATGCTCTCTCTCACATATGCAGAAAGAGAGAGCATGAGGGTGAACAGAGCTGGAGCTGCTGCCTGTCTCCTCTCCTGCTCTCTCCATTTGTGCGGGCAGTGTGTACCCTGCAGAGCTCAGCCTATGTGGGAGAGGCTCCGTCATTGTGCAGTGCCCAGCTGTATTGTTTTCAGTGTGTGACTGTGCTGGGTGTATGGAGCTTTCCCAGGGTCTGTCCCGTCGGAGTACGAAGCCCTGCATTTTGGTTACAGTGCATAGCCCCTTCCTGTCATTTACAGCAGGTTCCTTCCTCTAATACCCTGCCTCTGCTGTCCTGCCCTTCACAGGGGTAATCCATGTAAGAAATCAGCCCCCTATACTGGCCAATTATAGTAAGTCAGTAGAATAAACACAGTTTTAGATGTTAAGATATTTCTCTGATGCAGAGTTTTGAAGTAAAACTGCACATGATCCTTTTCTTCCCCTCTGGCTAATTAACAGTACATTTCACTACCAAGTGTGGCATGTAAGGCGTGCATGGGAAAATTATTTTTTGATTAGCAAAGTTTCTTAGTGAGGGAATTGACCCAGAAATGTGTAAATGGAAGCCATTACAATTACTTCTCTAAAAGTTAAAGAAAATGTGTTTTAGAGCTTTTTATTCATTTTCTTTTATTGTGAAAATGTAATGGGGTGAAAGAAAATACAAAACAACAAAAGAAAAGTACATAAATGACAAGCAAAGTAAAGAAAATTAAGAAATAAATATACTGCCACTCCAAAATCCCATTCTCCAGCAAAAGCCTGCAGAAAAGGTTCACCTTGGCCCCTGACTCATTTCAATCCATCCATGGACTCACAGTATTTATGGCAATTATGTAGTAAAACCAATCTCTACAAAATCTCTTCATTACTGGCTCTTAGGGCTTTTACAGTGAATTTGTTAGTGAGTTTGTGCTGAATACTAAAAACTTTTGAAATGTCTCTAGCTGTCTTTGATGCACCACAGGCATGTCCTATGTCCTATATCCTCTGCACAAAGCAGCTGCAGCCCCTCCCACTGTCAGGTCCGCTCGGCGCGAAGTGCCTCTCTTCCGCCTTTCTCTCCTCTGTTCTCTCGACCTGCCTTTCTTCCGCCGGACTCAACCCTAACACCCCCAGGTAAGCCATGTAGACAGGTATAGATTTAGTGAGAACTATTAAAAATGACCTCTAAACGGACTTTATTTATATGCATTGAACTATATAGTGTCAGAGACATACTAAATGAAAGAACAAGGCCATGAAATAATAATAATAATAATAAAAATGTCCAGAGAAAATATCCCATTCTGTGAATTAGTAACATCAGTGTTGTGTGCAGTGCAATAAGGTGAGAGGGTAGTGCACCGTTCTCTCTGTAGTCTGTTTGCCTCCTTGAACCACAGTATGAGTATAACAACTTTTAATTGAGTTATTGGGTTATTAAAATCAATACTTGCATGATTGAGCTTAGTGCTGAGAAAATCATTTAAGCTTTGTAATGCTGAAATGTTGATGACTAGAAATAAAACGATGCTTTGTGTGGGTCCAAAGGCTTTTACCTGACTGAGCCTGATGAATTTGTTCTATTAAAATTAATTTATACCTGTAATTTGTTACCATGTGCTCATCTGTTATCTGCCTTCATTTCAAGGAATAATTGCTCAAATACTGTTGACATTGGTGTCCTTTACATTTTCCTACCACCTCAATGATCCTTTATTATCTTACATTAAGTTTTCCTTAAATAAATAAAGAAAAGGAAATGGAAAGGAGAAGGGAAGAGTGACAGGTCGGTGTTAGCAACCAAGCCTGATTCAAAGATTCACGACTACTACACTACCACAGGAACCTACCAAAACATTTCGAGTGGAATAACGCTTGTCCCGAGCTCTGCATTTGTTTCTGCAGTCTGCTCTGGAGGTGCGTTCTGGGAGCTAAATTGACAGCCCTCAGGAGTCAGAACTGGCAAGCATTTACAACTGCTCTAGTAATTTTCCTTATTAATTGATCAAATGACTATGTGCTCTCCCGCTCACACACACAGAGGCCTGCACAAGAGATGTAGATCAGTGTAATAGCAAGCTTTACTGGCACAAAGTATGAATAGATGCACAAGCAGCTGAGTAATCTTGTCAACAGGTGACAATGCAGATGCTAGGCTCTAGCTGTGTCGTCTCTTCTGTGCAGAGAACTGGAGAATGCCAGGGCCAGCTCAGCGCAGCTTCTGATATCAGTAATGTTCAGGCATAATCTTCTCTCCTACAGGCATGGACCAGTGAGCAGACAATAGGTAAATGCAGCTTAACTTCTTTTCTCCTCTACAGGTGTTGACAGGTAAACAGATGACAGGTAAATGCAACTTAACTTCTTTTCTGCACAGCACGGGCAGGCAGGTGGTCTCAAAGTCTCTCTGACAAGACAATACACAGTGAGCGTGATGACAATGATCTGATGAGGAAGCAGTAGGTAGACGTTGCTTATATATGTGGTGGATAATAATGCTGATAGTAAACAGCTGGAGCCATGTAGCCAGGTGAGAAGGAAGGGAAATCATTACCTGCAGCAGTGCCAGGACAGTAAAACAGGATATCACAGCAAGTACAAGGAAGAGATCAGAGTACGAGTGTAAAAGCCAGTTTATTGCTACAACAGCATCTTTTCTGAGGTTCGGGAAAGCATTTCAAGAAGTCAGGAACCTCATTTGTGTTTCAGCTGGTCAACCCAGGCACTAAATCTGGTTTCTTTCCCATGTACCTGATGCCAAAAAAGTCCAGCTTCAGTACTTTTCAGTCACTTTGCAGAGCTGTCACAGAGTGATCAAACACCAAACTCGCATAAACACACATGGACCTGGTATACAGGCTCACTTACAACATATGGAATAACAAGTACCAGTATTAGGATGTAGGATGCACAAAGTCAGCTAGTACCAAATAAACACAGAGTTATCACCTTTGTGTTTTAGCATCTTTTTGTTTTTGTACTGTAGCTCCTTCCATTGCCCAAAGTGACAAAAACAAACTGAAAAATCAATGAATGTATATTTCAGCTAATCCCAGAGAGTTTTCTGAGAAACGTTGCCTAATAATCAATATACATATATATGTTTCTACTCAGAGGCCCATTTCCTGTCACTGTAATATGTATTTATCCACAACCACCGCCCAAGGTGGGGAGCAGTTGGAGTAGGTGTGAAACAAAGCAAGTAAGCAAAAAACAGTCAACTTTTTAATTTGCTCCACAGGGTGTGGAAGGCAATTAGAAGCAGAACTTGCTGATAAAACAAAATGTCCTTGTTGTTGTGTCAGTGCAGATGGAGTATAGGATGGATGGACTGATGAGGCACAAAGGTCACGTGTCTGAGTCAGGCATCATTTCCTAACTGGGGTAAACTTTACAGAGGTTAGGCTGAAAACAGCACAGATTCCACATTCTGTCTCACTTTTTCTTTTTACACAAATCCAAACTAACTAAATGTTATTGTACTGTCCTTTCTCATTCACACCATTACTTTGTTTAAAACAAATGTTGGGGGAGACTGCCAGGACTCAGTCCAACATGGCGGCTTAAACGATTATCTTCCAATCAAAATTCAATAAAACTCCCCAAATTCAAACATTTTAGGAGAAAATACATCTGAAACTGAAATGGAAAAGGGGGGAAAATGAAGAAGACAAAAAACTCACCAAAACAACTTGAAAGAGGAGGAGGAGACATCTGACACAGGACAGAGTCCTGTAGTTCATTGAGAGATCTTTGAAAACCAGGCTTTCCCTCTTGACAGGACCTGAGCTGCAGATACAATGGGCACACTGAGCTTTAATGCCAAAACCAGCAGCTGAGAAATCCCCAAGATCCATTGTGGTGAACCTTCTTTAGTACACACCAACGAGCAACACATCCAGAATGGGGATGGAAGAGCGACTCCAAAAGTAACTGCCATGGACATGAGCTGAACATTTGGAGAACACTGCTGAGATTTTTTTTGTGTAAAAAATTGAGGTGGAATTTCCATCTTACAGGAATATGACTCCAGAGTGGTGCCTTATTGATCATGAAAGTCGTGTAAAGTTTGTTATTATAGATTCCACTTAGTGCAGTACAGAAACACCAAAGGAAACAATGTCTGATAGAAGAAAACAAAGACAATTCTTTGCTAAGGGAAGTTTGCTTTCTTTCTTTTTGTCCTTTGAGTACCTGAATAAACTTGGGAATTCATTTTCCCTCCACTGTGGCAAGTGGTCCAAGTCCAGAGGCAGCAAAGCAGCCTCAAGCTGTTGGGATAATGTTTTCCCCTTTGGTCTGCAGTTGTCTTTTTATGCCATATGTAGCACTGTGTGTTCTTCTTAAACAATTCTACCTTCTTTTAATCTGTCCACAGGACATTTTCCCATTTGTGTTGTGGAGTGTCAAGGTGGTCTTTGGCGTGCTGCACTCTGGAGTGCAGTGGCTTCCTCTGTGGTGTGCTGCCATGGATACTATGCCTGTTCAGAATTTTGCGTATTGTTGTCTCATGGACAGAGATGTTAACCAACTCCAGTGAATCCTTCAAGCCTTTAGCTGTTACTCTTGAGTTCTTTTTCACCTCTGATGATTCTGAGTTGAGCCTTTGGAGTGTTCTTGGCTGGGCACTCACTTCTATACTTACTTCAATATAGACTAGCCACAGAACCAAATCATCTGCATTCATAGACAATATGTCTAACTGTGGACTGATGAATATAAAGTCTTCGAGATGACGCTATGTGCAAAACAACTTCTGATTGTAGGTTGGCACACACCAGCTGATGCTGCTTGTGAACAGCACATTGACTGTTTGAATGTTTCTATAAGTCAAGGTCATTCTAAACCATACCTCCATCCTCATTTCATTGATTGGACTAGAGGTTTCCCAACACCTGACTCTAGTTGTTGTTTAGTGACATCGGAAGCCCAGTGTTTTGCCATTACTTTTTCCACCATCACTTTGCATCTTAATGGGTGACGCAGACATGAAAGATCATGACTGTTTGTGTTTTATCAGCTTAGAAATATTGCGTAGTTCATAATTGTGACCTTGCTGAAGTTTGGATCACATTTCATGACCAATTTATGCAGAAAACCATAAGATTGCAAACTTTTACTTTTTACTCTTACTTTTTCTTGGGACTACATACATACAGTGGAATATTTTTGGTTCTCTTCTGGTTTTTCTTTGTTTTCTTGGTCTTTTGCAACTCATCCCGGATTGCTTTTACCAGACAATAACTGTTAAATATGGGACAACTCACACCAAACTATCTTCCTCTGATTTCTGTGAACGATGAATGCTGTATGGACATTCTGATCGGAAGCACAGCAGCAATATACGGGACCTGGAAAAAATGCTGCTGCCTTGGAAAGCGGGCAGGCGCCTTGGTGCGGTTACGATAGAGGGGAACACGGAACCCACTTCCGTCTATTCACCTGGCAAATCTCCACTTCCTGGTCAACAAAATGGATGAAATGCTTCTCATCAACAGGACTTTGTACACTCTGCTGCTTTGTGCTTCACGGAGACCTGGCTCAGCTGCTCCATCGCAGACGTGATTCAAGTACCGGGCTTCCAGGTGTTCAGAGCGGATCGTGTAAAGGAGCTGTCCAGGAAAACGAGAGGAGGTGGAATCTGCTTCTACATAAATGAAGGTTGGTCCACAGATGTCACCGTGCTACAGAGGACATGTACCGCAGACCTAGAGACTCTTGTTATCAACTACAAACCCTTTTACTCTCCCCATGAATTCAACAGTTTCATACTAATGGGAGTGTACATAACACCGCAGGCTAACCAGCTGGCCCTGTGGTGCGGTGCAACAACCTGGAGCTGAACACGCTCAAAACAGTCTCCTGGGACTTGAAATGGATGATCAACATCAGTGCCATCATCAAAAAGGTGCAGCAGAGGATATACTTCCTGCATCTGCTCAGGGAGTTCAACCTGCCCCAGGAGCTGTCGATTCAGTTCTACAAAGGAATCATCGAGTCCGTTCTCTGCTCTTCCATCACTGTCTGGTTTGGCTCAGCAACCAAACAGGGCAGGAACAAACTCCAGTGGACAGTCAGGACTGCAGAAAGAATCATCTGTGATCAGGTGTCCTCCATGGAGGACCTGTACACCTATAAAGTAAAATCACACAGATGTATTAAAAGGAATGTTTGGAGTCAGTACTGCAGTAGGTACCAAACATAATTGAACTCCTCCCCTCTGGACGGCGTTACAGGTCACTGTGCACCAAGACAACCAGGCACAGGACAGTTTCTTCCCCCAGGCTGTCACTCTGATGAACACTTAACCCTTGATATTATGACTGGACAATAACCCTCAGTGCAATACCTGTAATTATACCTCGTACAGATTATAAGACTCGTACAGGTCTCTAGTTTTTAGTACTCTATTTTTATCCCTATTTATCTCATTTCAATGAACATTCCTTTGTTGTCTGCATTGTTTACTGTCTGTTTATACTGCTTTTTCTGCATTGTTTGCACTGTTTGTTGATGTTAATACTGCTATTTTGTTATACTACACAGCCTTATGCTGGTTTACTGTTTGCACACTGAGATCTGATGTACCAGAGTCAAATTCCTTGTGCGTCTGTCACACCTGGCCAATAAACTGATTCTGATTCTGCTGTTTTTGTTGTATATTGCACATGTTGTGGGTGTCTCCAACTGGAATCATTTAATCATTAAACCTCATCTGAGAAGATTGGCATATGTTGTACACTGTCACTGTATGAAGAGTGTATGACTACAGCAGTTCTGACATTTGTCAAGACTTCAGGTCTTGTAGTCTGCACTGAATCAATCCCAGTGTGAAAATGATCTATAAACTGCATTTGATAAACCTATATAACAATATCTATGGTCTCATATCAAAAGAGACAAACTGGACATGACATAATTAAAGGGAGAGCAGCTAGGTCAAGGTCAGCAACTCTCGATCACTGTGGTGTTTTTGACACCAAGAAGGTTGAAACTGTATATCCATATGCATATAATGGGCCACAGTATGATAATTATGAGCCTGCTAGGCTTTAGGGAGACCAGGAACAGAGAAGGATTAGGAGAAGTAATAGCAATCAGCAAAAAATTGAGTTGTTGAGTGAGGAGATCCAGTGGTGTACTGGAGAACAGCTTATGGGCTGGTGGGCTACACTGCCTTGCATTGATAAATACTTAGCTGACATTATATAGAACTAAATCCTTGCCAGAATGTTTGAGGTTGCTCTAACCTATATTTGTAAGAGCCGAATCACATTTGAGGACGAGGGAGGATCCCTGCCGCTCACTGAAATCATCCGTTGTCCTCTCTCGCTCTCAAATCTGTCTCTGTTCAGTCTGTGCCTGCGTGCTTTCAAATGCTGAGCTGCAAACTGTGTAACACTCAAAGTGTGGTTTGTGCACCGTCAAACGTTTTGGTGGGGATTTACTTCCATAACACCGCATCTCGTGATTTAAATGTTTGTACTTACAAATCAGCAAGAGTTGGTGAAAGAGTTGGTTAGCAAGAGTTAGAAAACAAGTTGTGCAAATTTCGTGACTGGGGGCAGTAGGAGAAGCTGCTGCTGATGGTGGAGCTGATGAAACATGTGTGGACTGAAGGAAATGCAACAAGCTGTCATTCTCACACACTCGATATTCCATTGTGAACTCCGTTTTATGGCTGGCAACATCAGCTTCTAGTCAAATAAGTATTGTATACAACCAGATTTTTTAAAGTCCTGTCTCTTCACCTGCACAAATGCTCCCAGGCATGAAAGCCAGCTCCCTTCCTCTTCCTGTTAAAACTGAAACCTGAAAAACTGAAAACTGGAATCCATGGATGGAGTTTGTCAACCATGAGAATATTCAAAATTGTATTAATATAAGCTCAAATAAAATAACCACATCCTTAGTATTGACAAAATAGAAATACAGTATGAATTGAGCAGTTCTCTTATGAGTGGAAAGATAAACAAATAAATAAGTGAGTAAGTAATGTAGAGCTGCACATGGCTGGAAGATTCAGAGGATTTCTCTGTTGTGCAGTGTAGGTCAGATTTCCATCACAGCTGTGTAATTTTTAGCTACAACATGTAAAATCCTATTGTAATCATTTAAAAACGAGATCAGTACAGTTCGTAACAGAGCCTTTGACAGCAGTCATGAGGGAAATCAGACCTGCTAGAACCAACTATTGCATGAGAGCCAAAATTCTGATTGCTCTCCTGATTAATCAGGCATCAAGACACAGGGAAAACTGCAGGACAAACAACAACCGATTGGACAGAAATTTGGCCTAATTCCAACATTAGTCAGAGTTGACAAATTCAGGGCTAAAGCTGGGCTGAATCTGTACAGTGTCTGCCCAGTTCAAAAACAGACTGCACCTAGATTGTCCTCACGCTTTTTAAATGTTGCTGTGCAAAGACACTGTAAAGTGCAGTTTTAACTAAATATGTTTCTTAGTTCATAAAAATGCAAATGTACTGTTGATTACTCAATCCTCAAAGTAATTAGAAAAGAAGACATGCATATGATTGCATGATTTTTTTTATAAAAAAATGCTAATATAAACATTTTCTATTTCTGTATGCAATAATTAGACAATTTTCTTATCAATATGGCACATGTTTATTATAAAAGCATATCACCTTGTTGTATTGTGTTATGAAGAAAATGAGCAACATAATCAGCAGATCCGCAGAGTTTGTGTATCAAAAAGTAATTATCATCCAAAATTAGATTGTAGTCTTACCCTAAAAACATCTTCTCAGGCGAGTCTGGCAAACATTAATACGACCTTCTGAGCTGAGTCTCTTTTTTCTGAAATAAACACATCAATGAAAATCCAATAAATCACCCTTACAACTGCCTCCACAAAATACCTTGTATTTATATCCACTTGTGCATAGTAATGTACCCCGGCGGAACGTCTGGACGGCTCTTATCGTTCAGTGCGGGGTGTGTGACAGGGGCCTGGTCCTGGGGGAGGACGTGTAACTCATTTCCAGATAATGGCATGGTTCTGTCTCCCCTTGCTGCTGTAGCAGGCCCAATTCGCCAACTCATCAATCCACTTGCAGACACACCACGCCCCCGCAGCCCTCTGTTCACTTATCACCCTAAAACTACCACAGCGCACTCTAAATAACAGCTTCCCCATCACTAATCTGTTCCAGTCCCCCTCTTCTGTCTTTCATCCTCTGAAGCAAGTCCTTTTCCATTGTTTTTTTTTCTCCCCACATATTCTAACAGAACCTTGCATGATAACCACCTTGTGACAAAGGACTGTTTCATCTGCTAGACATGGCAGTGTAGATGGCTAAATATCTGTTGATAAATTCTGAAGTCAGTAGGAGGGGGAGGATGAACTGAGGATGGAGGAGGCAATTTGATCTGCATGGGTGGTCTGTCCTGTTTAAACTGACCTCAGACTTAATGAGGAAAACTCATAACTCTCTGAATTATAGGAGGGAAAACACTGTAAAGAAATATTCAGATGCTTTTAAATGCTGCTCTTGCACAGATCTTAGGGCAAGCAAGTTTGACGGCTACATTAGGAGGGAAAGTTGC
Organism: Monopterus albus; assembly: GCF_001952655.1. Classification (NCBI taxonomy): domain Eukaryota; kingdom Metazoa; phylum Chordata; class Actinopteri; order Synbranchiformes; family Synbranchidae; genus Monopterus; species Monopterus albus. The sequence goes on from NW_018127959.1 coordinate 1,038,740, forward strand.
AGCAGGTCTGTGGTTACTGTGAGGTTGAGCTGGGCTGCCACTTTGTGTTTGTGAGCAGTGTTGAGCAGATACCCGGCTTTGATTAAAGGTGTTTATCCTGGCCACCTGATCCACTGTGACAATAGGCCTGGGTCCGACTCTAACATGAAGCCAAACATGCACTAATGAGGACCAGGCTGAGCCGGGTTTCCTCTCCTTTTTAAAGGTGACATTATGAATCAGGCTCACCACCCCTGACAGAAATAGCCTGTACTGGCTGCGTGACTCTTTTCTTTTCTTTTTTTACTTTTCCCCACATGGTCAACAGGAGAATAATTTGTGGTAGGGCACTCCGAGAGGGTGACTGGATCATTCATTGCCCCGTGTGTGTGTAGATTGTGTGTGTTAGTGGAGCAAAGCTTCAGGAAGCAGTCATGCAATCAGGAAGTGATGTCGACAATTAGCAACATCTAACTTTACAGCCCCGCTGATCTGGTGGCTTTTGAAAATGAGGGCATAGTGAGCCGTAATCATTTGTCATGTGTTATACAATCTCAGCCAAAGTTGATATTTGACATCTGTTTCTTTTTTATTCACTTTTTCCCTAGAGGACGGAGAAGGGAATACACATGAGGAATGGTTCCACAGCCAGTGATATCTAAGCCTGGGCCTTGTGGCATTACTAGTGTGAATGTGCACATGAATAAAGAATACGAGAGTTAAAGTCAGGAGCGTTGAGTTTGCATCCCATTTCATTGTCCAGCTTCACATCAAACTCATGCTATTCAGCCACAGCAGCAAATTGTGAAAAAACAGGTCAGGCACGTGTTTGTGTGAGTCTGTATGAACTCACCTCAGCTGAGCCTTGTTGGTTCCTACACCACAGGGATAGATCCAGAAGCTGTAAACCTATATCTGATGCCGGGCTTGCTGCAGGACAAATGAGCCCATTCACAGAGATGTCTAATGCGTTTTTAATAATATATTCGCCTCATCAGCATCTCACCTCTCAGGGCAAGCCGGTGTACGCTAAATGGGCAAAGGAAGAGGGGGCAGACAAATAGCTTTTAAGAGGTCTTAGTGAGGAATGATGGCAGGGAAAACATGCAGCTCAGCAAAATTAGATCCATCCTGTAGAAAAACAAAATCAAGGCTTGAACAAAAAGTGTGGAAGTTGCATTTGTTCAAAAGTGGAAAGGAGGAAGGAGCCTCATGAATCAACAGTGGCCACGTTTTTCTTGTTTTTTCTCTTTTTAACATCTAGAACATAATTCTAAACATTGGCATAGTTTCCAGATCAACATACCCTTCACTGATACACTATTTAATAAAAAACCATCATTAAGAATTTTATTAGCTGCAAAACTAACGATGATAATTATATGGTACTGTGCCTGTATGATTAAATATAAAGTTTATTTCTACAGGGCATGAATGAGCACTTCTCAGCTAATGACTGTAGTCATCTCCTCTGACTTTTCTGACCCAGCTGCCAGTTTATCAGGTACACCTACCGGGCTAAAACTGATGCAGTCTAATCGAGCAGTCCAGCAACAAATCCTCCTTCATGAAGGTGAAGATTATTTCAGGTTTGATTCACCTGGATGGCCATTTTGGAGGCTGTAATTTGTGCTGCTGATTTGAAATATATTATAAAATGTGTTTCTATTATTTTCTCCATTCCATTTATATTAATGAGGCTAGGCCAAGAAACACCTCTCGGCATAAAGCAGCAGCACACCATCTTCCAACCTGATAACCAGACAGCAGTGTGTATACAGTACCAGTCAAACGTTTGGGCATACCTTCTCATTCACTGTTTCTTCTTAGTTTTTATTATGTTTTACATTGTTGATTAAATACTTAGGACATCAAATCTATTAAATAACACATATTGAATTATCTAGTAAGTAAACATTTTTTGGACACTAGAGCCCACACCAGTGCTTCTCAGAGCCCAAGTAGCAGACGCATGACAACATCAGCTGTTAGAGGAGACTGTGTGAATCAGGCCTTCATGGTGGAACTGCTGCACAGGGAGACCAGGAAGAAGCAAACAATGGACATTAGACCAGTGGAAATCTGTACTTTAGTCTGATGAGTCCAGATGTGAGATTTATGGTTCCCACCACCGCGTCTTTGTGAGACACAGAGGTGTGTAGTTGTCACTGTGACACATGAAGCAGGAGGTGTGATGGGGTGAGGGTGCTTTACAGGAGTCACTGTTGGTGATTTATTCAGAATTCAAGGCACGCTAACACAGCACTGTCGCTACTATTCCACAGCAAATCACCATCCAATCTGGTTTGTGCTTAGAGGGACCATCGTTTGGTTCTCAACAGGACAAAATCCCAAAACACACCTTCAGGTTATTTGACTGAGAGTGAGAGGGATGGAGTGCTGCGTCATACAACCTGCCTTCCACAGTCGCTGTGCCTAAACCCAACTGAGATGGTTTGGCGTGAAATGGACCACAGAGTGAAGGAAAAGCGGCCACCATTCAGTAGGTGGAAACTTTATTCAGTGGTGCTGGAATAAGCATTCCAGGTGGCTACCTCATGAAGTGTGTGTTTGTGTTAGTTAGTTAGTTAGTTAGTGGGATCACAGACACAGGACTGGATGGATCGTCAGCATACTTGGTACAGACACTGGTGGGGACCAACGCTAGAAGTGATTATGTTGAATGATTGAATAAAATATAAATTTCTACAACAGCATCTTTTCTGAGGGTCAGGAAAGCATTTCAAGAAATTAGCCAGTTTGGGTTTAAGTGGTAAATTTAAAAGCTAACGACATCAACTCCTCCACATCCTGCATTCTGAATCTGGGTCTAATACCACCACTTTAGGCAACTTATTGACCCTTATTGACCTCGACAAGCCAATCACAACCTGAGAAGCAAAACAAAGGGGGGCTAAGTGCCAAATCTGTGGGCTACAAACAGGGGCAAAATGGCATTAGCCCTCCACACAGGGTCAGCAGAGCCATTAGGCCGATCCCAAATATCCCCCACTGCCCTTCCAATTAAGCCGTCAAAGTGGGGCAGATGGTTGCAATGCTATCGGGGTGTCGCCCTGCCCTTGTGCCCACATCTCGTACCGTCTCACAGCCATCCATCACTGGAGGAGCTCTAATTAGCTTGTTATTCTGCCATGCAAACTATTCCAAGCTTGTGAAAAGGCCTCCTCATGTTTTGAATGACAGGGAAAGCATTGAGAGAGGGCAAATGGGAGGAGGAGAGGCAAGCCAATCACTGTGTGGAGAATGGCAGCTGAAAAGCCTTTTCAGCGCACTACAGCAGCAAAAATATTCCCCCTTTAGACTTCCTGCCAGGATAATTTTCTTTGTTGTTTCCTCAACAAAAGTGTCATCAATGACAAGTTAAGCTTGACAGAATGAAAGCCTGCACTGAAGAGGTCAGAAGAGTCATTCTTCTTAGATAATATCACCATTTCAGAAATGAACTAGTATTTGGTTCAGGCAAAGGTTAAACAGTTTCACTAACTGTCATTGTAAACACTTAATGGGTTGTACAAGTGACTGGCATTGTCAACCAAAGACTTTTCCCATTTTTCAGCTATAAACATTCTTCCCTACAACAGAAAGCAATAACTACTGACACAGTGAAGGGGATAAAGCAGGGGCAGCCTTCTTCTGCTTTGCTGGGTTTTCACACACTTTATTTACAGTGATATTTACAGAGGTTATTCAAAAATACCATGAAACCTTCTCATGTAAAACATTTGAGTTTTGCCTTTATGTTCCAAGGTGTATAAAAATGATGGGATATAAAAATGATGTTGAATAGGCACTGTAAAATAAAATGATTCCCATCATTCTCTGAGTAATACAGGATAAACAGGCAGTGCGATGTCAGTCAGTTCACTGCAGGGTAGACCTTAGCCATTTGTTAGCCCATTGGTGAATCTGCACCATGAAATGTCATGCTGCAGTAGCCCAGGACAGTGTTTGTTCTTGTCCATTTACACTGGTAATATGTATTTATTTAATGTTTACAGAACGTGATAATAAATTCATTCTAAAATACAGCACCAGTAAAAAAAATTGGACATATTTTCTCATTCAACGAAATGGGAAGAGGTGTCCAAACTTTTGACTGGTATTTTATGTTTAAGCATGCAATTTAAAAATACACAGTTGTCATGCCTTCCACTTGAATCAGAAGCTGAGATGCCAGTAGATACTGTTACTTTGCTAAGTGAAGTTAGTTGTCTTTAGCAAGTATAGTTATGTTTTTTCATGACTTCAGCAGCTCCCTGTCTATGTGGGATACCCAAATTAACTGCCAAGATGTCACTTTCTCAGGGTTTCTATTATTTAATCACAGACAGCAGCTACTGTAAAGCAAAGGGAGATTCTGCAGTTTAGCTTATTGGCTGGTTTGTACATGCTTTGAAACATACATTTTATGTCATAATAGTTTTTTATTAAGTAAAACTAATTTTAAACAACACTCAATCTCATCTGACCTCAACTGTGAAAAATATGCATAGTTGCTGCTTTTAGGCGTTGTAACCAGGTTGGGGAGCAACGGTTTATTTTGAACACTGTTCCATAATTAGGATGCAAAACAAGTTACTGTATTCCTTTAAAGCTACAGAGAAAAAAAGATTACTGATACATTTAGTAAAAATGTGGATTTTAACATTGTACAATAAAGAATGATATGCTACCATTTACTGCACTCAGTTTACCTGCACTTCACCAACGAGTAATTCCACCCCTAATCTGTAACTAGACTCACCTGTGTCTCACACAGGCTGCATGGCTAGCTCCTGTACCTATCACTCAGGTTACCAGTCCTCCTCGATGATGAGTGAGCCCTTCCCTTATCTGTATCTATACTCACCCGTGTTGCCTCTTTCTGAGACTCCAGCTATCCCGACCACTCCCCTGCCTACTCGACTCACCAGGGTGTGTTCTTAGCCCCCCAGCTCCCCTCCGCCTGCCTGCCTCGTCCCCAGCTCCACTCTGCCTGCCTGCCCTTGTCCCCAGCTCCCCTCCTCCTGCCGGCCTCATTCATAGCTCCACTTTGCCTGCCTGCCTCATCCATAGCCCCACTTTGTTCACTAAGTCTACCCAGTGAACCCTAAGTGAACCCAGGACCTTCTTACTGCGAGGCAACAATACTAATCACTGCAACAATGGGGCACTGTGGTTAAACAACATGTCTTTATTTAACGTTAAATGAGTGAGAGAAACCATGCTTCAAATCACATATCTTGTGTTTTAAGAAAATGTAAATAGGACCCATTTTGCCTTGGTGGTGTGGCAGGTGGTGATGGCATCACAGGTGTGCTACTTCAGTTTTGTCACTCTGGTATTCCTGTCACTCCCAAAACATAAGATGGCTGCATTAAAAAACACCAGTTGGATGTTTTAAGGTCAAAGGTCAAACTGCACAGTTAGGAAACGTGTTTCCCTGTACAGTGAAATTCTTACTTTGCCGTGCACATGAATGCCACAAAATACAAATGAAATATAAAACAGATGAGAAATTACACAAATTTAAATAGGCAGTAAAATCACAACTCTAAGGCACTTTAAGGCAGCAAGTGAAAGAAGCACAATAAAACAACAAGAACACAATATAATCTTCTTCTTCTTCTTTCGGCTGTTCCCATTAGTGGTCACCACAGCGAATCATCTGTTTCCACCTAACTCTATCCTCAGCATCCTCTACTCTCACCCCAGTTAACTTCATGTCCTCTTTTAGCACATCCATATATCTCCTCTTTGGCCTTCCTCTTGACCTCTTGCCTGGCAGCTCCATCTCCAACATCCTTCTACCAATATAACCACTATCCCTCCTCTGCACATGTCCAAACCATCTCAATCTGGCCTCTCTGACCTTGTCCCC
>NW_018127959.1:1047467-1052430 GCF_001952655.1 Monopterus albus
TTGCAGTCCCTGTGGCTAGATTAGGACAGGATAAGGGTAGGATAAGAACACAATATAATGCAGAGAGAATACATGCTACGTGGGAGTGCACATACTCAGCAGTGAGTGTGAAATTATGCATGTGCAAAATGAGCATGTATACAGTACAGATGGAATTACACGAGGTAGATCCTGAGTCAGCTGTTTAGTAGTCTGATGGCAGAGGGAAAGAAAAAGTTTTTCAGTCTAGTGGTCCTGCATTTCACACTTCTGAACCTCCGACCAGAGGGCAGGGGTATGAACAGTCCGTGCTGGGGGTGGGTGGGGTCCTTGAGGATGGAGGCAGTTTTAAAATTTTTATTGACTGTAAAACTATATTGTTTCCCAGTAAAAACCACCACTGGAAGACAAATACTGATTTGTGAGACAGGTGACCAATGACCTCATGATTTTGGCTCTATACACTGATTCCTGCCAAGAACTGGCTTCCATGCATGAATGAGACTTTATAGAAGACTGAGTGTTTATAGAAGAGAAATTGAAAAAATGTTCAAATGTATTTTTTTTTATCTTAAAAATGTGAGTGAGGGTTTTTTAATGCTAATTTTCCAGAACAGCTCAGAGTAAGGCTGGATATGGGATAGTCATAATGATTAAAAGGACATGCAATAACTTCAAGCCATGATGGAATTTATTTTCATGTCCCAGATTAAAGCTGTTTATGAACATGACAGTGTTGCTGTGGTTGGAAAAGATATGCTACCAACATAAGGGCCTGAAAAAGATTAATTTAAAGTGCGTTTCATTACAATTTTATCAGGAAGCCACAAATTTATTTGAAATAATAAAGATGGAAATCTATTATTAATAACAGTTTTAGATAAGAAAATGAAATATGGGAGCAGTAATGAGTTGCTCATTTTGCCAGCTGGCGAGCCAATAGACAGAGGTTGTTCAAGGAAATAAAGATATAATAGCTTGTCTTTTTTATAGCATTGTGAGTATTTTGTTATAAAGTGATTCATAATAGCTGAGCATGAACTGTAGTAATCATGCAGCAGAAGGACAATAAAGTGCAATTTCAAAATGAGCCTAGACAGCACTCAGAGAGGAAACACACTACCGGCATTTGGAATGATGCTGATATCAGTTTGAAAGTTATTCAAGAAAATCATTAGACATGAGCAATTGCTAAAGGCCACAAACAGCTAAATAAATACCTTTTAAATATGACCTCCATAATAAACATATGATTATATACATTTACGACAATTTCACCAAAAACTGAAAGTGAGCTTCATAAACACAGATGTTAAGGTGAACGTTTTGCATTGATCTGCATACAATTGTACAGGTGTACCTAATAAAGTGACCAGTGAAAGCATGTCACTAAGTGTGTTTCAGTGAAACACTGCTGCAAAAACAGAGAAGGCAGAGATCTGCCAAGACCATGTCCCCCTCATTGTTCCCATGGAGTCTATATTGGAGCCAGGCCTCTTTCCACTGGGCCTTTTTATTGATAAACGAGAACATTCTGCTCACAGTTATTAGCAGTCAGACCGGGCTGTATTGATTGGTCTGACAGCAGTTTCACATTTGATCCATCTTGATCACAAATGAAGTTACAGAGAATCATGAAAGGCAGCATTCTATCTGGTTTAATCTGTGTTGAAACTGTAACACCCTTACATGTTAACTTCAGTTATCTTTAGTCTCATCTTTGAAAACACAAAGTGTTCTCTCAAACGTGGACATACAGTGACCCCGGTGAATCTACCTCTTTGAGCTCCATTACATCCAATTTAACTAATCTGAGTGTAGAATACAAAAGATTATTTTCATAGTACAATCCCAAATCAGAAAAAGTTGGGATAGTAAAGCATTTCCCACAGTGTGATGTTGTCAGAGGGCCTACATATAAATGCATCAGTGCTGTACATGTCAGTGGAAATCTCAACTGTTGTTTACAAAATAAAGTACCTATCTGTTTTTGTTGTTGGTACTTGGTACTGTTTTGTTAGTTGGTTGTCATTAAATTCTTTTCACATAAATGCAAAATAAATATGTGCAAATATTGCATCTATTCCCAAGATGCATCATACAAAGATGTTCACCCAGGAAGACGGGACCCTCTGCCTTCACAACTGATCATTAATAATGATGATGAATCAGCATATGGTCAAATGCAGATTGTCTCCCTCTTTGTACACGACTGCTTATCAATATGAGATAGGTTGTCAAATCACTCACTCACTGCTTTTTCAGGGCCATGATCAATAGTCTCTCCAATTAACACCCGTTACTTAGACCAGTATTAATCACCTGGGACCAAGTGCAGTGAAGTTTGTAAAGGTCATATATGCGCAATTAAGATTAACAGTGACATGGCATCGAATAGCTGGCAGGAAGGTTAATGTGGTGGGTGTCCTGAAAGATGCAGAACAGGAAGAACCAGGGATGTTAATGAGATGTTGACTTTGACTGAGGTGTACACTTAAAGATGATGGCTGCCATGCCGCCTGTGTTTTTCATGCTGTCATCATGTAATAGTCACTTTTGGCTTTTCCTGTTTAGGGGTCGCCACAGCGAATTGTCACACTGACGACTCGCATGCCCTTCCTGACGCAACCTTGACTCGAACCTGGGATCATCAAATCCTATAAAAAGAAAACAACAACCAACGTATTGTTTTTTTTTGAAGAAGAAGAAGTAGAAGAAGAAAATGTGATTGTTGGCTGCTGTATTGCAGTGCCTGAATCGATGGGAATGGAACTATATTGCTTAATGAAAACCTTAATCAACACACCCATTAAACATAAAAGTGATGGTGGAAAAAGTGATGGTAACAGTGTTTTAATACCTTGTTTAACCACCTCAACCAAGTGCCTCTTGTAAATGTGGATCAGACCTGCACAACATTCAGGATGAATTTTGGACCATTCTTCCTCACAGAACTGCCTCAGCTCAGACATGTTCTTTGGAAGTCTGGTGTGAGCGGCTCTCTTGAGGTCATTCAACAGCATCTCTATTGGGTTGAGGGTCTGGGCTCAGACTGGGACACGCCACATAGTAGATTTTGTCTCTCCAAAGCCATTCTGTAGTACATTTACTACGATGTTTAGGATCATTGTCCTGTTGCATCACCCAGCTTGTTCTAAGCTTCAGCTTGCAGACAACCACCCTGACACGATCCTGCAGGATACCTTGATAAATTTGGGAATTCATTTTCCTTCCACAGCGGCAAGTTGTCTGGGTTGATATTTTCATGTTGGTACGAAATTATCTTTTTCCCTCATATGCAAAATTCAGCAATGCTGCAATGTTGTTTTTGGAGAGCAGTGGCTTTCTGTGGTGTCCTGCCATGGATATCATGCCTGTTCAATACTGTGTGTGGTTGACTCATGAAAAGAGATGTTAACAATCTCCAGTGAATCCTTCAAGCCTTTAGCTGTTACTCTCGGGTTCTTTTTAATCTCCGTGAGCCTTCTGCTCTGATCTTGGCTGGGCACCCACTTCTATGAAGAGTAGTCACAGAACCAAATCATCTCCATTTACAGACAGTATGTCTGACTGTGGACTGATGATAATCTAAAGTCAGTGAGACAACTCTTTTTTCCATCATCACTTTGTATGCTTAATAGATGTGTTTAAAAAGACATGAAATATCATGGCTGTTTGTGTTTTATCAGCTTAGAAATATTGTGTTTGTTCATGTTTGTGACTTTGGTGAAATCAGATAACATTTTGTGACCAGTTTATGCAGAAAATCAGGAAATTACAAACGGTGCCACTACTTCCTCTTGCAACTCTACGTTTATGTATACAGTCTGAGCAGTGAAGTTACAAAGTAGAGTTTGGTGTTCACAACATACATGTTTTGTTTAAGGAGAAAACAGGAAAGGACATGTAATTTCTCTTAATTGCCCTAACTGGTGCAATAATTCTATTTTTCTGGCATCATGATGACAGAATGGCCAGCATCACTCTGACCACAGCCACTCTGAGCTTAAAAAAGCAATGATGTAGCGAATGTATGGCACAGAAGTTCACCAACAGTTCGTAACAATGGTGATGTTACTAAACAGCATTAAAGTGTGAATAACCTTAAATTCTACAGCAGATTATGCCCACTTACATGAACCATGGGGGTGTTAGGAGGAGCGCTCCCAGGTGAACAGCTTTGTTAAGCACCATTCTCCTTAATACATCAATAAACACACATTTACGTAAGTGACTGAACATGAATGATCATTTATATATGTGATGGATCTCATAAGGGCACACCAGCCACTGTGGCCATGTAATTCCAACAGATATACAGGGCATCATGGCCAGATGCCAGGCCAACAACAGCCATGGCTGCATAGCTTTTATGAAATTTATACTCTGCTGCTGACCCCTCTTCACCTTTCACCTTCTACATGTTTTATAGACCATTATGCTCCCTGCTGAGTATTGAACACAGTTGCTGTGTGTACCTTGTGGACAGCGCTTTCAATTTATGCATTCAGTACAAGAGCACGTCCTGGACTTGACCCGTCTTCTTCATTTTTCAAGCATTGTTCCACCCTAGGCTGGCAGCAGTACATCAATAGTACATTCAGTCTCTATCACCAATCAATAATGTTTTAAAATCTGTTATATGCAATGTGCTGGACCCACACACATCATCTGATATGTCAATGCAGCAGCCCAGTGCTGACATGAATATTTCTTTGTCTGCCCTTGATGTAATTGATTTTTCCTGGTTTAGCAGAAGAATAATAAATTTATGAAAAATACAATACTGTATAGCCTTAGGGCTGTGCTGGATTTTGTGACATCTTTATACTCACAAAACTGTACACAAGAACACACATGTCCATTTTCCACATAGAAGCACAGAGTAGCAAAGCTCCAGTCCCATTTCTTATTTTTTACCCCTACCCCTTGTTTTTGAGTGCTCCCTTGGTTTTAAGTTAACCCTCAACACAGAGTTACAAGT
>NW_018127959.1:1052484-1058423 GCF_001952655.1 Monopterus albus
ATGCATTATCAATAGTTAATAGCAATGGCTAAGTAAGCAATGTGACGAGTTGTTCAGACACTTTGAATCACACAGTGTCGTCTTCAGCTGTGGTGATTTCACTTTGTTTGTTTGCAATTTTTAACAGCAAATAAGGAGATTTATGGTTATTTATGGTTCTGTGCTTGTAACCTTGTACCCTACACCATAGCTGACCCCGTAGCATGATGAGCACCTCTCCAGAAACATGCATACAGCAACTGTGACTGGTTGCATTGTATTTCCAGGTTCATGCCTCTCAATGGCAGGACAAGCACAGAAAATCCCCCTTGTTCTGCCTCAGCTGGTTTGGTGGTCATACAGACCATCTCCTCTGGCATCTTCTCTCTAAGCCTGCAGTAATTTCAGTAAAAGTACCTGCTGCTCATCACCTACAGTATTATTCTTAACTTTATCATGACCCCTGTTAGTAAGCGGAGAAGAAATGCAACACAGTGGCACAGACACCCCACTGCCAACTAGTGTTTTGGCAGTGTAACTGCAGGGAGACACAGACACACCCGCGCATGTAGCCTATGGTGTAGCCGCTCCATAGGTTAAACACAGAACCATAAATCAAGCTTAAGTGGTTAGGGCAAGAGTGAGAAATGGGATTGGACTAATATGTTCTAATCTAATTACAAAACTATTCAAAGACTAACAGAGGTGAGGTATGCTAACACACATACACACACACACACACACACTGTTCTTTTGGATCTCCTGTAGCAGCCTCTCTTCTAGAGGATCATGATTTAGACCTTGATCCCTGCAGTCCCTGGAGACATGCTTGATTACTGTGGCCTGCCTGCTAGATCGATGAGTCATCAATAGCAGTAATAATGCATAACATGCTGTAGCTAGCCTTTATTGTTCTATCCGTGACGGCTCCCAGGCAAAAAGAGAATTGAGTCAATATGTGGCAAGACATCTGGATCTATAAAAAATCTACCATAACTCAGTATGAGATTGCTTTGATGATGAAAACAGCTCAATTAAAGAGAATTATGTTGATTCTATTGGTCTATCGGTTTAATATGCAGAAAACACTGGATACACATTCACTAAAGCAGTTATACTCAAGCAATGTCAGCTGTGTCCTCACTAGCATGGCAAACGAGACTCTTCATATTTTCTTTAAGCCTGATAAACACCACTTATGATGTCTGCACATGAACTAGGTAAACTGGGTTGAACTGGTTAGGTAACACTAAATCACACATTGGATTTTGATGTTGGTTTTATTCAAGTTACTAATATAAATGGTATAACTTGTTCAGAACTAAATGTAATAACGATGTTCAGTGGAAACCAAAATCATCAACCCATGGAGGCTAGATTCAAAATCATACTGAAAAGCAAAGTGAAAAATTGAAATTACTGGCTCTTCCAAGTTGTGTGAACTTCATTACAGCGGCTCATAATGTGACTCAGAAGTGTGTGTGGCCCTCCTAAGAACATCTGGGCATGCTCTTGATGAGTTGGTGGATGGTGTCCTGGGGGATCTCCTCCCAGACCTGGATCAGGCCATCAGTGAGATCCTGGACACTCTGTGGTGGTACCTTGTGAGACATAATGTCCCATAGGTGCTCAACTGGGTTTAGGTCAGGGGAACATGACAGTAAGTCAATGGCATCAGTGCTTTTGCCATCCAGGAACTGCCTACACACTCTGGCCACATGAGGATGGGCATTGTCCTGCACCAGGAGGAACCCAGGACCCACAGCACCAGGGTAAGGTCTGACGGTCGCTCTGAGAATTTCATTCCAGCTCCTCATAGCAGTCAGGTTAGTTTGATCAGAAACCTACATAGCAGTAGCTGCTGGAGGTCACTGTGTAGGGCTCTCTCAGTGCTCCTCCTGGTCCTCCCTGCACAAAGGAGCAGATACCGGTCCTGCTGCTGGGTTGTTGCCCTTCGACTGCCCTGTCGAGCTCTCCTGGTGTAACAGCCGGTCTCCTGGTTTCGCCTCCTTGCTCTTGAGATTGTGCTGGGAGACACAGCAAACCTTCTTATGACTGCACATATGGATGTGCCATCTTGGTGGAGTGTATGTGTGTTTATTTATTTATTTCATGAGCAGTTAGCAAGTTAACATTAGTCTTGTCAGTTAGTTCAGTTCTCATTAAAACAATATAACAAGTAATAGTAGTACTCTCTATGGTGCAAACTATGTTCATTTAGTTAATGTGAGACTTTAAACTTATAGTAGTACAGCCAGGCTGTTTGAACTGGCAGTTAGTGCAAATAACTTCTATTGTTGTTGTTTTATTGGGAATTAAATTTGACAATTGAGACCTTAGTTGTTTTTTTTAAGCAAAGAGTTTGGTGCAGTGACTGTGTACACCCTTCTTTGTCTAAGCGTCACGGGGTGAGGTTGCTGGGGTGGTGAATAAACTATTGTCACTTTTCCATTTCTGATGTTTATGCTGTAATATTTAAGGGAGATAGGAATAAATATTCATTTGATGTATTTTTTGCTTATTGAATATACAGTAAAACTGGTAAACTATAAAGTCATGTGGACGGCAAAGTAAGAATTTCATTGTACAGGGAAACACGTTTCCTAACTGTGCATATGACAAATAAACACTTTGACCTTGACCTATTGTTTTTTCTTCTCTCGGTTTGAAGCAGCAAATATGAGTAATGGGGTATTTTCTTTGAATTTTCAGTTTCATCTATATTAAGATACAGTATTGTGCTCCTTTGATTGCTCCAAGCTTTTTATTTAATACCTGCAAGATCTAACTCAAAACAAATATAAGCTTTATGAAAGATTCCTTCTTCCCTTTGTCATTTCAAAGTTTAATGGAAGGCATACATTTACACTTCCATGTCAAAAGAACTTCACAGGGTACCATAGAGCTCAACCAGACAAATTAAGCTATGATGATTTAATGATAGGTTTCTGTGGTGCACCTGAGAGGGAGAGAGGGAAAGAAACAGGCTACATGAGACAAAATGATGAAAGCCTTTGAAGCTGCAAAGGCAGCAGCCGCAGTAATAACAAAAGCAATGATATTCATGAAGGAGACGGAGGCCTAGGTTCCAGGCCTTAAGGAACCTCTTCAGTAATCACCAGGAGGGAGGCATTAAACATAAATGTATCATTATGTTAACAATTAATACATTTATGTCAGCCCCCCAGTGAGCATGTTCTGCTGTGGCAATGATGGGGTGGGTTGGGGGTTCATGTGTTTTCATGCACATTCATATGCATACCTGTAGGGATGTGTGTCTCATGGGAAAGGGGATGCTTTTTCACTATCAGATTGTAAATGTCATTTTTAGTCAATATCACCCACGAAACATGGTAAATAAGCAAAACTGGAGAGAATATATTTCCCCCATTTTGTTAGCACCTTCCTTTTCCCCCCATTGCTTTTGTCCTCACTGAACCCCTCTGCCTCTATGCTCAGCCACTAATATCTCTCAGCTAAAAAACAGAATGAGGAATCTACAGTATAAAAAACATGTGCAGTATAATATGAAAAACAATAAAAATAATCATCTTTTAAATTGATGTTTGTTTTTCTTTTGACTGAGCCTGTCTTTGCTCTTTTATAACGAAGAATCTATCAAGGTTTTTTTAGCTGCTGTGGCTCACAGTTCAGTAAGGAACAGCAGGATAATACACTTTTACAATGCACATGTCATTCAGGAAGTGTAGACTGTGATCATTCGTGTGAAAAAGAAGCATTCTGACTTTCATTCATCTGTTACCACTGCCTGTCACAGTTAATGTGATTGTCTGTGCTGCTGCATTTCATGGCCTGCCTTTATCCATATCCAACATCTAGGCTCCCCTTTCTTCTGGGAACAAGTTTACATTTCCCATCTCAGAATCAAAACCAGCACAGTCCCCACATTTTTAAAGATTGACTGTATGGATTCTTTTGTCTCTATAAACAATTCAGTGATCTTCTTGAAAAAAGTGAATTTACAATTACAGACAAGAGTGGAAAGGATGGAAAGCTCCAGAGAGATACCAAAACAATGGATCTATGTGATGTGAGCACTGCAAATGTTGCTGCTGCAATTTGTCAGACTATGGTGTATTATTCTAAATTAACCGTGGGAGAGATAAACATCTTCATATCATCATCATCAACTTTATTTATATAGCACATTTAACACAGCCAAAGCTGACCAAAGTGCTTAACACAATATCCACAACACCCCTTAAAAACAACATAAACGAACAGCAAAACAAAAACATCATACTTAAAACAACCCCCTATCATAAATCACAAGCTCAACAAGACACAGGATCATACTGGTTCGAACACCAGACGGTACAAATGAGTCTTCAAATAGGTTTTAAAAGTGGACAACGAGGGGGCCTGTCTAATATAAAGGGGCAATGCATTCCACAACTTAGGCACCCCCACAGAAAAAGCTCTGTCCCCCAAAGATCTCTGCCTAGCCTTCGGTACCTCCAAGAGCAGCTGGTCAGCCGATCTGAGGCACCGGGAGGGGCTATAGGGATGTAACAATTCTGTAAGATAAAGGGGAGCCAAACCATTTAAAGATTTAAAAACAAATAAAAGAATCTTAAAATGGATTCTAAAACACACAGTTAAGGGCAACAAGTCCACATTGGTGGTTGTAGGTAATGGTGCATTGTAGGGTGGAAGGAGGAGGACAATTTGAAGGAGCTTTCCTTTGGGGAGTGCAGCTATACAGTGACTGCTATAAGTATGATGAATCGACCGGTGCCTGTAACTCACTTAACTCTGGGCCCTGTAGACATCTGCAGCTGAAAAACAACACAAATAAAACCAACCTTGTCTTCTACAAAGTTTGTCTTCTTTTCACTTACATCTCTTTCCATTTATTCTAAAGGATCTTGTTCAAATCTCAGTGGATGTGAACACCTCTAGTGGTGCTTTAAGTAAAGAATGGCCATAGAAGAACAATTCACTGTGGCAGCACATCCGCTGTTCAAGGAATAGTGCAGTTCTCATATGGAGCTCCAGCCAGCAATTTGTAGATCATGAAGTAATTTAGGTCATAGAGAAAGTGTGTACAAAGTCATAAAGTCTACTTTTATCAACACTCAGCATATTCAAAATTTGGATTCAAGGATTATGTTGTCAACAGTACTAAGAAGAGATGTATGCAAAGTCTGCAGCACAAAAATCAGCAACACAACCACCACAACATCCAAATTCATCTGTCACTACAAAACACACAAATAAAGGCAAGTACATGAATGTGTCTTTTCGGCTAACATTAGCTGACTGGCTGATCAAGTGCAGTCCTGATGGTGCCAGTGTGTGAGGCCTGCCATCTGTCTCTGTCTACTCTAATGATATTTGCATTGCTTCCGTTTACTGTTACCAATAATGCCACCTTGCTGATGGCCTATGATCATTAAATGCTTCTGGATATTAGATTTTCTGTTGGACGATGTGTAAACTGTGATTCTGGTGGACCAAATACTTTTCTTCCACTGTTCTTAGCTGGAATACTGGCCTACCTATGCCATGCTCAGGCTCCTCCATCTTTGAGGAGAGGTTTCAGAAGCTGGGGAAAGCACAGCTTACTGATGGTGAAAATTAGATCACAAATCCATTTATTATCCTCGCAGAATATAGATTAGTTCATCTCAGCTTAATTTCCTGGCATTCACTGGAGCAGGTTTACAGGTGGTTGATACCTGTTGTCAGCCCAGCTAATTAAAAACCTTTAATAATGAGGACTCTGTACTATGCCGAGCTTTAAAACCAGATTGAAAAATCTCCAATACATTTTGCTTATCTAAAAAGGATTTCAACTGTATAAAAAACCACTTTCTCTAAAATTTTTGTAATAAAAGACAGCTTGGAGATAGGCTTAAAATTACTTAAAATAGAATGATCAAGACCTGGCTTCTTAAGCAAAGGTTGCACAACCGCATGTTTACAATGTCTGGGGA
>NW_018127959.1:1058652-1067945 GCF_001952655.1 Monopterus albus
CGCCAACTCCATAATGGAGTAACAGGAAAGGTCGAACCAGGAACTAAGGCCCTCTGCATCTCCGTTGGCCACGTCCAGTTGCGTAGCAGCCTGATCAAACACAGCAACAAAGTCCAGCAGTAGAAGAGTTAATTGTCCGGCGGTGTCGAGTAGGGACACATACTGCACCCACTGCACAGGAGAAACTAGCCTTGAATACAATAGGCATATGATCAGAAAAAGTATTTATACATATATCCAGGTCTGATACAGGGACACCATAAGAGACAATAAGATCCAACGTATGACCCTGCTCATGTGTAGGACCAGTCACATATTGCACCAAATCAAAAGCATCAAGAGCAGCTAGAAATTCTTTCACCAGTGGTTTATCTGGGCAGCACACATGCATATTAAAATCACCCAATAAAAGAATATGATCATAATAGGGCATAATACCAGACAGAAAATCCAAAAAGCCATCCACAAACTTCTTATTATATTTGGGTGGCCTGTAAATAACACCACACAGTACTGGATCAGACCGACCCACTTAGAATAAAGTCAGTTCAAAACTAGAGAAGAGGGAAATGGTAAGGTGCACTGCTTACAAAAGAAATTGTTCTTAAAAACAGACGCCGTCCCACCTCCACGCCCCGACACCCGCGACGAGCTAAAATAAGAACATCCAGCCGGCAAAAGTTCATTAAAAGTACTGAACTCACCAGCATCAGCCCATGTTTCTGTCAAAAAAAGAAAATCCAGGGCCCGGGAGCTAAAAAAGTCTCTCAGAATAAAAGTCTTATTCCTTAACGACCGAGCATTCACCAGGCCAATCCTTACCTGGCCCTGAGCCTGTGACACTGCCGGCTGGGGAGCTTGTCGAAGTGTCTTCCGAACATGATGATCCACACCACGCCGTCAGAGCCGCGAAAAACAGGGCCTAACAGGATGAGGACCCACTTTGCCACCCACAACAGTCACCAAACAGGCATCGGTAGGATCCAAAAGATGCTGAGACACCACGAAAGAAGAACACAGTTCCCAATCCGTTCGAAGGAAGGAAGTGGAACACATCAGGTGGGTCTTCAGCTTCACTAACTTTCCACTACGCCTATGGAATAACCTTTGCTATTTTCATATTATTGGGGAACTGCCCAAGTCAAAACGACATGTTAAAAATATGGGTTAATGGTTTGCATATCCCCTCAATTACCCATTTAACAGTTGTCATAGTGATACCATCACTATCACTAGATGTTTGTTACCACATTTATTCACTATCTCTATAATTTCCTTTTCAACTATGGGCTTCAAAAACATAGAACTCATGTTCCTTTCGATTGTATTATTATTTATAGTGATGGATGTATCATCTGTACAAATGCTTCTTGCTAAACCAGGACCAACATTCACAAAGAACCAATTAAACTTATCTACTACATCCTCCAATCTATTAACCTGTGTATCATCATCCATAAAATATTGAGGGTAGTTACTCTTGCTGGTACTGTTTCTAATCAATTTATTTAATATATTCCAAGTACCTCTCATGTTATTTTTATTATCCTCTAATACTTTTGAAGCTGCAATCGATGTTTATACATTAACAGTAGGTCAAGTAAGGTTCAAAAAAGGTTGCTTATAGTGAAAAACCCACTAATAATGATCATAACTCTGTAGTTCCCCTCAACCAATTGATCTTTGTAATATGACACCCTCTGTCCTTAGACAGCGTGGATTATCAGAATAACCACATTTGTATACTGTAAACACATATGAAAAACAACATGAGCAACATGATCCAAGGAGGATGAGCCAACTTCCTGGGTGCCTCCAATAGACCTGACCTCCCAATACAGGAGAAGGAAACCAACACAAGAGGGGGAAAGAAGGACAAAGGGCAAGGACAAATGAATGGAAAATTAGAGTGTCGGGGGACAAATAAGAGACTGGGATTCCTAAAGGACAAAGATCCAGATCCAAACCTCGGAACTGGTACCCACAGCCAGAGGGAGGTCTCAGGGTGACTGAAGGCGAAGAGCAGAGAGAGCGAGACACAGCTGTGCTTGAGGGAACAAACAGAGGGTTAAAGAGATGCAATGGTTTTCATAAGGTGTAGTCAGTGATCCTGGACAACATGACAGCTAATACTGTACATCCAGTAACTAGGTTTAATAGATACACTGAGACTGAAACCCACTAGTGGGAGAATAGTAGGAAATATGAGGCACAAAGTAATCAAGGCTATGCCACATGTTGAAAGTTGTGGTGTACAGATGAGTTTAAAGTTTAGATTTTAGTGTGACCTGTGAGTCAGACTGGCTGATGTCAGCAGGGAGGGTTTTCCAGAGGCACCACAGGAAACGAAGCTGCAGCCTTAGATCAGCATTCTGAGAGTGGGGAACAAGTATGAAGGGGTATGCCCATTTAGGATCATGTTTGGCATTAAAAGGATCCTAAGTACTGAAAATGAACATCATCCACTATGTGGCTGATGACTAGAGGGTCTCTTGATCTGTTATCTGGCTTTCATCTGCAGTTAAATAGTGTCCCATTATATCTACATAACAGGATTTATGTTTTATACTGAGTTTATACAAAACCGCAATATGCTTTTAGCTTTTACAGGAAAGAGTAAAATAATCAACTTAATAATTTGATTGAAAGAAAAATGAATAATCACTGACTGGAAAGAAGCAGAAAAGGTAAAACCAGGATGGAACAGAAAACAAACTGCACTGATAACCTGTGTAAATGAAAATAAAGGTGGCCCTTTTCCAAACCCACATGACTAAATGTCTTTATTTAAACAGAATAGCTGGTCAGTATGTTCATGTACTTGGAAATTGAACTCTTCTTGCTGTAGTGTCTCTCTGGAATAATAACCACATACACACCTGCATGGCCAATTTGATGTCATTTTACAATGTCTATGAAGGACACAGCCCAGCAGCCTTAGACATTACATTCAAATTGAGCAATTTTTACAGCAATTTATTAACATCCAAAGCTGTATTATTCAGTGAGAATGTAGGGAGGACAATGCCCCGGCCTGAACAGCTGAGGCTATGGTCGGAGAGTTTACATCGAGTCTTAGAACAGCAGTAAATACTGGCTTATTATAACCATGACCCAAATCTTCCTTTAACCCTTCCCTGACCTTAACTTTAAAGCTAACCCACCCCAAAAACAAATGAGATGGAAATAATTTTATTAGGAATTATTTATCAACCCTAAGTATGTGTGTTTGGCCTGCTGTTCTATTGGCCAGGTTATGATGGGGGAGTCACCTACACAACCCAGTGCAGGAGTCAGACCTTGGGTATTTCATTCATAATGCTTGTGCACTGAGTAGCAGTAACCTAGATATGTCCAGATCCCTGTTTAGTTTAGTGCACAGCACACCTTGGTGACTGGGACAGTGAGGTGCATTCGTTTTGGGAGTGACATTCTAATTGGTGTTCACCACACCCACTTGCACCATCTGTGGTAACTACAATAAGTTGACTTATAGTGTTAAGTTATAAGAATGTACATCCAGTAAAAAAAAAAAAGAAGAAATGATCATTCAGATAATCACAAGTAAATCCTCTTTCTCCATATACAGACATTTGGTGGGTAATACAATTGTGAGCAATTCTACTCTCATATTACAAACATAATGATAAAACAATCTCATTAGTTCCATTAAAACTTCAACGGTTGCACTGTAAAATCATTCCAACTAGTTCCAGCAGCGATCAGATGTAGTGGCTAATCTGCTGCTAATAGCACTAAGTGCACAGCAAACTGCCAGCACATGAAACGCAATCACTAAAAAACTCAGTTTACTAATGTGGTCATTTATCTAATGTTAAAAGCACTATCGCTTGCATTAAATGGATATGTGACTTGGTACTGAACTTATTAGAGGACTGGTATTTTTGTTTGCCATGTTTATTGAGTACTTTGACATGAAAACAGCTTTATGAGTAAAATATTTGAATTAGATTAAAGAATTTATTGAAGAGTGTGTTGATGGGCAAAGTACTTTCTTTAACTCACAACAGAAAACAGTTTTACTCTCTAAATTAAATGCAAACATCTCAAATAATGTAGACACATGCTTTTATTTCTTTCATTTTTATTTTTATTATTAAACATTTACTAAGCTTGTATTAGTCCTGTCCTGGCACCTCAGGTGGCACTGTAGGTCCAATTCAGGCTTCCCATTTAAGTAGCTATTTAAACACGTCCCTTGAAATTCAAATAATTTGCTGAATCTGTCAAGCGCAAGGGGATGAATCACAGGAAATACACAAGAAATGGTAATGAAGGACTGTAGAGAAAAGAAAGGAGAGAGAGAACCCATTTGCAGTATTGTGCAGTCAAAGCTATAAACAAAAGCCTGTAATAAGATATGTGCTTTGAGCTTTCATAGTTTCATCCAGAGGTTTGTCTTGCTGGAATCGTATGAGTACAGGAAGCACTGATTGCTCTGAGACAAAAACAAATACATCCTTTTTCGACGTTAATTTGACTCGGTGCTTTCCCTCTGCAGTTCTCGGGGGTGAAGGCAGGATATGTAGTCTCTACATTTCTTTAGCAATACGTTGTATCCATTACTGTGGGCCACTGAAAGCAATCTGTGAAAGCAATGTGTGTGAGGTGGTACAGGGGTATGAAAAGCTTTTATTCAACACATACTGTATTTCACTTTAACCACCAGACATCCACACTACTCTATATGAATTCCTTCATAAACCGACATATCAAAGTGTCCCACATGTAGAAGGAGTAGAAATGAAGGTACCTACACACATATCATCAAGGGCATTGATGCAGACACACACACACACACACAACAAACAATAACTTTTACTCAGTCCCTGTGAATTTCACTACAGTGATTTACTTACGAACTCAATTCAAACACCGAGTAGGGAAGATTCAGTATGTTGACTGAGGCCGTGTTCAGACTAAGTTTCACAGGTGTGCAGCTCTTCCCATTTCTTATGTTCCCAGCAGCCGGCACCAGCCGTGCACAGGGCTCTGGTCAAATGTTGCAACCCTGTGCAGGGGGGATAAATGCACCCTTTTGGTTCAGTGGGTAGAGCGGTCGTTTCCCAACTGGAGGGTCGGAGGTTTGAATCTCGGTGCCTGCAGTCCACATGTCCTTGGGCAAGACACTCAACAGCAGCCTGGAGCTCCATTATGAGGCATCTGCACAGTAATCCCAACCACCTTCACAAGTAAGCCTTCTCTGTCACATCTCACCCAAAGAAAAGCAACTGAGCTGTGAAACAAGAGATATGGTAGCGCACACTGAATGGAGTAAATACAGTACATATATTTCCACTGAAAAAAGGAAAGGTGTTTATATATAAAGCACTGATTAGATATATAAGCCAACTGCATTACCGAGTTATAGAGCAGCTTCTACTTTACTGTTGTGTATAATTAGATAGATGTATATTCAGTTCTTTGTATTTCATGACTGAAGTTAGGATCAAAGCTCAGAAAGTGTCATAAAGGGAAAAAAAAGAGAAACACTTTTTATTATATTATTTAGATTACATTTTCAGTGATGCTAGTTTCTGTTTTACCTCGTCCTTTTCACTTCACAAGCTTCAAAAACAACAAGTTATACGTAAGAGTCCTTATCTGCACTTGAAAGTTCTATAAATGTTATTTTCCTTGTCTGTGTATATATGCTCTTGTCATTTTAACCAGCTTGCATGTACAAACTGAGCATCAAACATTATGTCCAGCTCAGCAACTCTTCCTGATTTGGATGACTTCCACACAGATTCCATTGCCCTTTGTCTCTTAGACGAGCTGCTGATTTGTTTCTATGCAGGGAAATCCCACAGGCCTCTCAAAACAGCAAACTCACACTTGTGATTGGTGCAAAATATGTCACTTTCCATAAACTTAACTTGAGCCTTGAAAGTACTACACAACAATAAAATCAAAACAAAAGCAGAAGTCTTATTATACTGTAGCCACAAATGTACACGTTCCTCCTCGGGATGAAAATGGACTTGATAGATGGCTTGTTTTGGGGAGAGGCATTATGTTCAGTGGCCTTGAGATGGTGAGTCACATGAAGGCCTGCTGCAGGGAAACCTCTCCTCTTATCCCTGGCTGGGTTAACAGCAGCTTCCACAAGCCTGAAGCTGTTGCTCTGGAGCAGTGGAGAGAATGTTTGAAAAGGTTATAAAATACAGATGTATCTCCCAGACAGGAAAATCCCACATTCCCTGTGTACCCCAGCAATACATCTTCAATGTGTGGTTTCCATTAGAGATTATTTGATTAAATGTAGAAAAATGACTTGTGCTGTTTTTCACGTAAGGTAGTGCTTTCCTGTACTAGCAAGATATTGTTGAACAACCCTGAAACAACACAGATAAGCAAGCATGTAGGTGATACATAGGTGGAGAAGGGCCAGTGATTTATAACTAATAGTTTTTCCATTTGATAATTATAGTAAGTCTCTTGTCTTCAATCAAGATTTTTACATAATTTACCAAATTGTGTTGTTAAAGACACAGTCCACCAATCTTTCACATAAAGGTAAGATTTATAGTCCTGCTGTGCTTGTGAAAACAGTTGTTTAATGTTTTCTCTGGGACTGGGGGAGCTTTGTCAAGTCTAAGAAAGTAACCCCGATAATGCCATAGTGATGTCATTAGGGTTATCTCAGCTCTGCACTTTTTAAAATCAGAAATCCTGCATCACAAACATGGACATGGAAAGGCATATGAACATTTTGCCAGGTCGCACACCTCTCGGTTTCTGTCACTTGGCATGTGCCAGACAGGAAATGGATGAGCTGGGGGCCAAGAATGTGTGAGCAGGTTTATCTCTCCAGACATTCAGTGCAACCCTACTGTTGACCATGCAGTTTTATGATCTACTATACTACTACTACTACTACTGGAACACCTTGTTGGGCTGAGGGGCACAGTTTTAAACTAGTTTAGTTCTTTCTTGAGAAATAGAACCTTTTCTGTCATTATTGATGTTCTTTCCTCTGATACGGCCCATCTTACCTCTGGCATCCCACAAGGGTCGACTTTGGCACCTTCACTTTTCTCTTTATATATGTCACCGCTGGCGTCAATTATATCCAGGCATAATGTTCATTTTCATTTTTATGCGGATGACATTCAGATTTATATGCCACTGGTATTATTCGACCCAAATGCATTTACTCCACTGTATGACTGTATTCGGGATATCAAGATTTGGCTTGCCCAGAATTTTCATTTAAATGAGAATAAGACCAAATATATTTTTATCAGCCCCGATCCAGCCGCAGGTGTATCCAGTTTACGTGCCCCTGCCCCTGCACAGACATAGTAAAAAACCTTGGAGTGATATTTGATACCGGTTTTAATTTTGATAAGCAGATCAGAGCCGTTGTCAAGACAAGTTTCTTTCACCTCAGACCTCTAACAAAGGTTAAGCCATTTTTAACCTGAGAAAACTTAGAAAAGGCAATCCATGCTTTTGTTACTTCGTGATTAGACTATTGTAATGCCTTTTACGTTGGTATATCTCAGTCGTTGCTGAGGAAACTTCAACTGGTCCAAAATGCAGCAGCTCGGCTTCTGTCCAACACTCCCAGGTTTGCCCATATTACTCCTGTTCTTCTCACATTACACTGGCTGCCTGTACATTTTAGACTTGAGTTTAAGATTCTTAAATTTTAAATCTACATTACGAACGCACCTTTTTAAACAGGCTTTTGATCTTTAATCTGTTTTATCTGCCTCTAAATGGCATTGTCTACATGTTGTTTTATGTCCTATGATTATCTTGTTGACTGTTTAGTATTGTTTTGTTTGTTTTAGTACTGTTTTAGTCGATAGATATGTCTATACTGTGCAGCACTTTGGGCCCTTCTGAGTTGTAAAGTGCTATATAAATGCTGTTTATTATTATTATTATTATGGCTTGGTGTGCTGGCTACCACACTAGCATTCATTCAGCTTCATTCAGCTGTTCTGTAGGCTTGCTATCTGCTGGCTAGCTAGCCAGCTAGTTGGCTATAGAACACGGTTCATGGAGATTTCTTCTACTGTTATTCCAGCAGTGCATGTTATTTTTCTCAGCAGCAACATCTATCGTTTAGGAGAAGACTGCAGCAAGTCAAGTGCACTTCAAGTGCAAATATAAATGGTTCTGATGCTGTGTTGATGTCACAGCCGACACAGGCCATGGCCAATGCATCGAGCATAAACGCACTATAAGGCATTTTGGTCAACTGGTTGTTGTAAAGTACAGTGAAAATAAAATTTGACTTATTATGTATAATTTTTTAACTTGGATTTGTTTCCCAAACACTGGCTGCAGATCACCTCTAGCTGCATCCTGTAAGTTTGACCTTATTCGTATCGATAGCCACACACTGAGAACTATCTTATCTTATTTAAAAATAATCTTCATGGTACACAAGAAATTATTCAGTGAAATAAGGGGGTGTGTACCTGATCTCACGCTTGTTATAAAAAACCTGTGAAAGCACTAAAAGGTGGTTTGAGCAGGTGTTATTGTCATTGCTATTTTGGGTCAAAACCAGTACTAAAATTGCACTGTGCTTCCTAATTTGCATACACGCAGCCTCACCTGCACCTCTCCTCACACCCCAGCATAAGCACATTCATTTATGGCAGGAAAATACCAAAAAACACTAATGTGCAAAAAAAGTCCGAGGAAAAATGCAGAAGGACTGTGAATGAAGTGACGCAGAAATTGCGCTGGAAGAAAAATAGTCTGAAGTCTTTCCCTGATGTTTTTAATGAAAACCCTTGCACATTGGTGTGGCATGACAATTCAGTAATTATAAATCACACAAATGCAGCAGAATTAGTCTAAGTAAAAACAGCAAACATAAAAAATAGTCGTGAGTTCTACATTCAAAATTTTGATTAGTTAAAATAAGCCCCTGCATGCACCTAGTCTTTTCTTTTTATCCTTCTCTACTGAGTCCACTGATTTGCTCCATCTGTATACATGAACACATTTGATTCATTAATTTGAGGCACTGATATCTTGCTGAAATATCAGAGTATAAATGATCCTAAGATGTTTTGGAGGACTGTAAAATCTACTATGAACTTGATACCAACGAATGAGTTGCCATGTTTTTTGGTTAAAGCGGGTGTACATTTGACTGATAAATTGGTCATGTTGGACCATTTCAATGAACATTTCATTTCAGCTGGATGTTTATCTGACTCTTTGGACCCTGAAGTATCTGGTTTGCTTTTAAAAACAGAAGCTTCTGAAATGAGTAGTCGTTCTACTCTTAATACTTTTTC
>NW_018127959.1:1069177-1078565 GCF_001952655.1 Monopterus albus
GGCTTTTGGATTTGCCGCTCCCTCTTCGTGGAATAGTTTCCAAGCAGATTTTAAACTTACTGAATTATGCTCAGTTAAAGCTTTTTATTCCCTTATGGCTCTTAGGCAACAGGACTCTATTGGTCAGTGTAGGTGTTTTTAAATTGGTTCTATTGTTGATTATTGTATTTATGGTTTTGATTGTTTAAATGTTTAATGTTTTTGATTTGTATTGAAATTTATGTATTGACGACATGTGTTGTTGACCTCTTGGGCAGGTCACCCTTGTAAAAGAGATCGTGATCTCAATGGGGTTTTTTACCTGGTTAAATAAAGAGAAGTAAAGTAAAGATACCAGAACCTGAAAGGTTTTGGACATGTTGAGATATCTCTGTCCACTTGATAGAAAAATATATTACCAAAAATAACCAGAAACACTAATGGAGATGTTTTGTAGTGGATTTTCCCATCTGGTCATTTTTTCCATTACAGCCTCATTTATGCTAATACAACTTGAGGACACCGAGACATGGTTTTGTTGATCACACATAAGATTGGGTAGCTGTGCCTTGACAGCTATTATGATCTCTCCTCCTGAGGATAGAAAATAATTGTTTCTGCACAGAGAGGTTTTGTTCTACTTGAGTATGCCTTCAGTGAATTCACAGTGCAGCAGGTAATGACATTTGGTCAAAGTCATATATATTAAGCAACTCAGACAAACATTGTTCCTCATACTCTGAATACTTGAGTGAGGACTAGAGAACTGAATTGTGTGCAAGACATTCACAAACTGAATATTAATGATTTCTATTAACCCTGACAGGATATAATACCTCTTTGAATTAATTTGAACTGTAATCATGTTCTTGCATAATAAGAGTAATGGGGAGTGGAATACAGTGCCAAACATGTGCTTAAGTGACCAGCAGCAGGTCTAGAAACACCTACCAAGTACAGAGCTGATGTTCCCCAGTGGTTCCCATTGTTGACACATAATTTACCATATCACAGTTTATTTATTGTGCATTTTGTGAAACTCGGCACTTGGCTGATTAATTGGCTGCTCATGGAAGATGAATTTCCCTCCATTGTGATTTCCCAAACTTATACAGCAGGCTCACATGTTCCATTAAAATGTTTTGTTTGTTTGTCATTGTACATATAGGTTCATTTCAATTTGGAAGACAATAAAAGGTGAGAAGCTTTGCAATCAACCAAAGGCAACATTTAGAAGAGGTGAATCTGGGGTAGGTTAAGTCAACATCTACATCCTGGACCACTGGCTATATATATATATAAAATTCCCCACTCGCCCCCCACTTTGGGGTCTTGTATTCCTTCCTTCAAGCTCGGTTCCTCTACCAGAGGCCTGGGAGCTTGAGGGTCCTGCTCAGTATCTTAGCTGTTCAGAGAGCTCCACTCACGTTCCACCTTTTTGCCCATTTTTGAATTAGCCATAACAGGCAGAGGGAGGCGTTACCAATATGGTGATGGCTAGACTTGAGCTTTAAAACCACTTTTCAGAAAAGGGGTGATGCCATGGTGAGTTTGTCCATCTTTTTAATAATATATATATATTTATAGCAACATCAGGAAGAAGGAACAAGAGAAAGAGAAGCTTGAGAAATACCAAGGGCTGAAAGAAGAGCTAGAAAAGATGTGGAAGGTGAAGGCACAAGTGGTCCCTGTGGTAATAGGAACATTGGGGGCTGTGACCCCCAAACTGGGAGCTCTGCCATCAAAAGGATTCTGAAGCCATTATTTTAATGTAAACATTTTGTGTATTGTTAGTTTAATTTCCACAGAATTTCTCATGAACCTTTCCACAGTAATACATTTATTTAAAATTAAATCTGGAATTGAACTGAAGAAGGCTGGAGATTTTCTGCATAAAAAGCAACAATGGTATATTCTATTAATGTGTATAAAGCTCCACTGTTGTCCAACACATCAGTGAGCTGCACTGGGTGATATGTTCCTTCCAAATGAACAAATGCACACACAAACACAATCCCACATACAGTGTTGATATACTCATTAGAGCACCAAATGTTTATTAATCTGCAGGTGACAATAGTCCATTAAAGATGCAGTGTTTCTGCATATTTGGTTCATGGCAGGGGATTCCGAAAGTAAGATGTTACTTACATTTCTTGTATTTTTTACCAAGGGTATTTAATGTGACAGTTTCCAGAGTGCCCATAAAGCTGCTAGGTATCCACATTACCACTAGCAGTAATACACTGCAGGCACACAAACAAATCCCACTACAACAGGTTCTTGTCATATCTTCCAGATGGTTTGTCGCACCTTCCACTAACAGACAGTTTATCAAAGACTGTTCTTATTAGCTTCCATTCTTTGACCAAAAACAAATTGTTCAGAAGACAGACACCAGAATATGAGTTGACACTTAATCACATAACCTACTAACCCTTGGCTATGAGGTGCCTGCGTACCTTTCCTAATGTGTTGTGACTCACAACAAAAGGCATAAATGAATACCATCAAGTGCTATGCTGTGTGTATACTAGCATGACTAGTGACAGCATACACAGCAACATGGTCGCACTTTGTTTCTGCTCTATTCAAAGGCCAACCAGTGATGTAAATCAGGACCAAAGTGGGGAGTACACATTTGTCTTTGTGAAGATGTAAAATATTCCCTGAGTGAATGTGGCCATGACTGATCAGTACATCACAGACCCATTGTATTGCTGGCTCACAAATATATTGCTTGTCACAGTTCAGCAAACAATCAAGAAGTCATCTTCAAACAATGAAATTCTTGGAATAACAATTCTTATGAGCCATATTTCAGAACTAAAAAGCCAGGACAAAAGATGCTTTTTTTACTGATTTCACTGAAAGGGAACCACTCATCAGCAAGGTTTTCAACAAGGTTGGATCTAGACTAACACCTCATTAGCAGCTATAACACTGAGCTTTCCTCTGTGACTTTCTCTAACACTACCACGTGTGCTGAAAATGGTCTGCTAGTGATGGAACTAGCAGTTTATCTATGCAGAAAGCTTCAGCTCATGATTCCTGGATTTAAGATGCTATATGTATGGACCCCACAACCTTGAGTAAAGAAGTCCACAATCACTGCATCAAGGTCATGGGCCACTGGCCATCTCAGGCCTTCCCACTTTTATAGAGCCCAGAGTTCTCTTCATCCACAGAAAGGTTTTGGGGCTTCCTCCAAAGTGTTCCCCACACCATAGACAATTTCCAGCCTAAACAACCAAGCAGTCATCATTGATTAGGGTTCTCACACTTAAAAACAAATTCATTCCACTGATGGCATGGTCCTTGCTATTGCAATTTATATTTCTCTTGTTACTTTTTTAATCTATTTAAAAGTTATATCTGATAATACAAATGGATAGAATCACTATCAATTTGTGATTTAAATTTATTTTATTCTATTTCATAATGTATTTTAAGCATTATAAAAAACATTAAGTGACAGTTTCACTATTTCAGTGTGATACTTGGTTATGTAAAAATAGATTGATAGTTTGGATTTAATTTAAAGCCATTAAATTGCTTTGATACAGCATGAAATCTGCCATTTCCAACACTCAGTGTGATTCAGAGGTACATACTGTAAAAGGTTCATTTCAGCCCATTTGGCTCGTTTGCAGTCAAGGCTGTTGAGTCAGCGCTGGAGCAGACGTGAGACAAATGGGGCTAAAACAATGACCTTAACAGTAATGTTTCACAAAAAAGAAATGCCTGATATGAGCTACTGCTTGTTTTTATTCAAATTCATATCATGCCACTACTACACATACTAGTGTAAATAATAATGTGGATTCTTGTCTTCCAGAATGACACGTGTGCATTTCAGATAGGCCAACTCTATCAAGAGGCCAACATAAGTCAAATATAAAGAAAACACTTCAGAGAAAAATAATAATACTAAGAAGAAGAAGAACAATCTCAAAACTGTGTAACAACATCTGAACTTTGAGTTCAAATCTGGCTTCAAAGATTCCCCTGTAGGTCCAGATAGACTTTTCAAGCTGGAAGGATCTTCTGTTTTAGGATTGTGGTTCTGCGATTAGACAATTATCTGATCATCTGTACCAGTTTATACCAGTTTATTGTCACTGTGCCAGATACACAATGAAATTTCAGTGCACTGCTTTATAAAAAAGCAGTGCACTGCAGTGATATATATATAGAAAAATTAATCCAGCTCCCTCCTTCAAACAGTTTCAGACATTCACACAATTCCTACATATAAAAGAAGAATTGCACATGTTTAAAAGTTGTGTAATGTCTAAATAAATAAGTAAATAACCATAAATGGTACTGAACATTAATGTAGATTTGACATATTAGTGATTACAGTGTGTGTGATGGCCTTGGGATAGAAACTGTTCTGTAATCTTGTAATGTGTGCTTCAACATGATGCCATTCTTGCTTTCTGAACTTTTGAATTTCTTCTGCTTCTTCATGTTTTTGCTGGTTGTCAAACAATGAAATCATTACCACAACAACTGGCATGAATTGTGGAAATACAATCAAATATTTGTACTAGCTCCACATCACACAACTTTCACCAGAGGAAAAAAAAAACAATGGGGGATTTTATTTTGTAATATATATGACTTGGTGTTATGATATGGATCTCATAATTAGGTTTCTTTTCTCATTACTTTAAGATAATGCATGGGTTGGAACACTGCACAACTCGCCTGAAAATCATCAGGTCTTTAAGATATATTTTTTTTTAGTATCAAAGTAAATCACAGAGTCGTCAGTACCTTCACCAAACAGTAAAAACAATGAGAAGCTCCATAAGTTACTATGAATGTGAATAGTTAGTGACTACTAATTTAAAGTAATGAAATGACAAATGCTTATATTTAACAGTGCCAGTTGTTACAAAATGAGATATGAAGAGTCAGTCACACTTCTACCCCCTTCTCACCGTTTTGCAGTGCTACAAGGGATTTTGTCAAAGTCTCTGTTTTACCATATAAACTACAGTATGTTTGAACCACTGTTAAAATGGCAAACTGTGAAAGCACACACACACACACACACACACACACACACACACTTGTTTTCTAACTTGAATTTCTTCAGTTGCTTCCACAAAACCAACCCAATGCAATTCAATATGACAAGCTACTCTCCTTCCTGGGTCATTTGGCAGCACAGAACACCTTTGAGATATAAGTTATGCCACAGAGTTTCTATTTCCTTTGTTCTAAATAAAGGATTTATTGCATATCAAATGCTCGAGAGAAAACGGAGGCCTCCTAGGTCAGAGCACTTTATGAGCGGAGGTGTAAATAAAGAGAGGCAAATGATGTTAGGAAGCACTCAGTGCTCATTTGCTGACAGCATGAAATGAAAACAAGGTGCAATAAGATCTGTGCAAGGAGTTTGCTGATGGTGAGCTGTGGGAGGGCTGTAATGAGCAAAGATCCACATATGAGGATGTTAATTTGATTTTAGCCCTCCATGATGAGTAAGTCATACAGATGGGGGCAGGGGAGAAACAAAAAATAAAGGGAGGAAAAGCCTGGGGTCACTTGCTGTCAAATCAATTGCCACTTCAAAGGAAAGACAGTGACGAGAGCCTGCAAGAAACCAACAAAAATTTTATTTCTCAGGGATCTTTTCTGACCTTCTTTTTTACAAATCATAATTGATTAAAGTGCAGAAATAAGAGGCAGTGTATCACGCCTTGTTTTCATTTCAGCCTTGTGCAAAGGTGACGAAAGGCAGATGAAAGGTAGGTTGCAGAAACAGGAACCAGATTCAATTTTTCACTTTCACCACCAGAGACCTGCAGAGAACAAACAAACCTAACTGCACTCACTGTAAAAATGTTATTTTACTTTTGCAGAGAGGAACTTGTAATTTTTTAGAACCTGTCACAAGCTAATTTCATTCAGCAAAAAAAAAAGTACAGTATGTGACCCTGACTGTGCCGTACTTACCTTTCTATCTTAATTAGGCAGGCTTAGATGTTTCTAATGTCCTGTAATACTGTATAAACAATTTAATGCAGGGTGTGGTTATTTTCATTCCCTTCCTGTTTAGGCTCATATTCTATAACACACCCACGCTGTGTTTTCATTCTTTGTGGGGACTTTACACTGACTTACGTTCATTTCCTATAAACTTATCCTAACCTTATAAACCACTACTTGCCTAACATCTAACACACAAGGAAGGCTGTAAAATGAGTAATACAAAGGCACACACACACACACACACACATATATATGTGTGTGTGTGTGTGTGTGTGTGTGTGCCTTATTATGGGGACTAAAACACTGACATTGTGGGGACTTGGCCCACGATGTCAGTGTTAGTAGGATACACCATTGTTGCACAAGGAATGAAAACAGTGTGTGTGTGTGTGTGTGTGTGTGCGTGCGTGCTTGCTTCAACATTCTGATTAAATAAATTGTTTTCTAATGGTGTTAAATATGAAACTAAATGAAAAGCAAAGGCTGTTAAAACTGCACCACTTATACAATGACAAACTTCTAACCCTCCAGTTAAAAACAGCCCTTCATGCACCAAGTGCACATTATGAACAGGTACAGAGTAAGACCTCTGTTCTGAATAGTCCAGGCCTAGAGAACTGAGCTAAAGTTGAATCATGACAGAATTCTGCATCTCACTAGCCCCTTTTCTCAGCAGACATTTTGTTACAGTAGAAAAAGCACAGCTGTAACTAACAGTATTAATAAGGGCTCCATTAAGTGTCCCACTAAACAATACCACTCAGCAAGCACGCACAATACCACGATCCTGGAAATGACTCACATGAATGGAATTCAGTCATCATGAGTGTTATCAATGGAGAGCAAAAGTCACATCTGGTTAGCCTCTGTTCCACTAGCTTCTGTGACTGTGCAATCTCTCATTTAGCTTTTTTTCCATTGGTCATTGTAAGAAAACAAAGTGGGTTCCTTAGGACTTTTTTTTCATATTCTAAGACAAGCCACCAACCACTACAACACTTAGCACTGGAAGTTGAAACTTTGGTGGTTTTAACAAGGTTAATTAATTATTTATTCTTAGCATCTGAAAAACTACAGTTCCCATGATTTGCTTTGCAGCATGGCAGTTTGGGTGGTACACATATTATACACCGCAATTCTTGAGGTTTGGCAACCCTAGTTTCACTGACTTGCTCAAGCTTAAAGCTGCATTAACTAAGATTGAGCACAAATTCAGATTAATCAAGGATTCAAGATTTTTATTTGCCATTTATGCAAATAAGGGGCGACTGTGGTTCAGTGGGTAGAGCAGTCGTCTCCCAACCAGAGGGTCAGGAGTTAGAATTTCAGTGCCTGCAGTCCACATGTCGAAGTGTCCTTGGGCAAGACACTGAACCCGTAAGTTGCCCCTGATGGTTAGAGCCATCAGTTGAGGTGGTGCCGCGGGTGGCTGCCTTGGTTCTGTACCGGAAACAAATCCCTTGTGTGTAACATACTTGGCCAAATAAAGGCGATTAAACAGACAGTTTAGACATATAGGAATTTTCGTGCAGCTCTCCTTTGGAGTCAGGTAAGGAGTCAAAAGCCAGAAAGAACACTTAGTCTTAAAATAAAAAAAGTTACACAAAGGTGACAAAGCATTAAAACCGCAATGCACAAAAATAGAGTAATAGTATTTCAAGTAAATTAAAAGTAATCAAGTAAAAAATTGCCTAGAAGTGTTTTCTGCCTGCTAGCTTCAAGGCCCTCAGCTTGCTTCTACCCCTCTCTAACCAGTCCATACCACACTTCTTCTGCGCCCCTGCTGATCCGAGGTTATAAGATGTGGTTTTCAAACCAGTACGGCTCATTTCAAAGAAGGAGGCTCCCTGTGTGGGTCCAACCCACGATGGGAGTGGACCTGTTTGACCCACGAGGCCACATTCTGTAGCACAGAAAGAGCGAGACAAAGAACAAAGCAAAGCCAGGGTTAGCATTGGTTTGGCATGTCAGAGATGGAGGGCACTAAAATTTGACACAGGACACACAAGTAATGTAGCTGGGGTATCAAAGAGTAACATGAAATTTCTCATATCACATACAACTCATGGTTATGTGCATCAAGTATGTAACACTGAATGTGTGGCCATTAGTACTGTATCAATATTACTGAAAAAAAACCCATTCTTCTGTATAATTAGCACCACTAGTGGCTGCCTATAATATAAGTACTAACTGTTGGTTGTATGTATGAATGTGTGTAGACAAACACCTAATTAATTGAAAGACAACAGTTTTACATGCTGGTCGCATGTCTTAATAAGCCCCTGAGTAATTCTGTTTTCAGGTTGTGAGAGAAATCTTACTGTGTCAGACCTCGTTACATTACTGTTACAATGTCAAGATGGCTAAAGATCAGTGGGGAACCCCATCACATTTACATGTCACAGCAGCCATGTTTAAAAGTCCCAAAGCTTTCATTTTAACAGGTAGGATGAAGCAAGCAATGATATGTATTCCATTTCTGGAAACAGGCTTTTAGTTGTCCTTGTGCATTTATATCACTTTCTCTGTGTTCACGATTGTGTGGACGCCTTTTACTGGCAACTGCATTGTAACAGTAAGTAAGCTGATAGCGATAGTCAGTGAAGCACAGCAAAACCGTCTAAACAAGCATCAATAATAGATAGGTTGCTCTGTCTCCTGGGTGAAACACTGCAGGAGGTACGTAGTCTAGTGAAACAACCATCTGTGGCCCAAACAAAAACCCTCTGAAGCTCTGATCTCTGAGCCCCCGCCCTCTCGTTTCTCCACCTCAGCAATCTCTCTCTCCCAGGACCCCAATGCTTAAGGGACTTTGCAGCTATTTAATGTTTAATGCTCTCTAAAGCAAAAAGAATGCTAATTTTTGTGGCCTGCTACCAATTTTCCTTCTTTTCACTCTCACCCAAAATTACAAATGTGTTGTCCCCATGGCCTTATTTATCCGCAGTGTTACAGCTGGGGACAATTATGCACAGGAAACTCACAGGGGGATGTATTTTGGGAGCAATCAGGAAGTGAGTGGCACATCTATCCTTCAAGGAAGGCCATGCACAGACTATGGGGGTGCTCTCTGGCCATGGGGCCTTTCTGGGGCCAGCTCCTCACCACCACCATGGCCTCCAATGATTACCTAAAAAAAAGACATGGAGGCGGGGGAGGGGGGTTAAGGGGGATGAAAGGAGGGGAGAAAATGAGCAGGAACTCTGTTTATCCTCTGTCCTCTCCTCCTACTGTGCACAGCACTTGAATGCTTCTGCAACTAAAACCATCATATTTCTGGACAAAAGAAAATGCCTTTGTTTCTCTGCCTCCAGCTGTCATCTATGGAAGTTTTGTCAGCTAGTGAGCGCGAGTGAAGTAAAAAAGGACTTCAAACTGCATTTCATTTTGTCTGTAAAGC
>NW_018127959.1:1078576-1088772 GCF_001952655.1 Monopterus albus
GAATGGGAAGCCTAACCAGTTTTCGACTTGATAAAAAGTACAGCCTCAGGCTTCATTCACCAATGTTTTCTTATTTTCTCTTACAAAACTTATAATTTAGAGCAAAATAATAAAACCCCAACATCAGAGTGTGGAAGACTGATTTCTATAGCCCATGTGAAAATCATGGTAAATCAATATGTATTCTGAATTGTCTTTGGACAGAGCTGTCAAATCTGAAGAGCTGTGTGCTTATTGTACAAATCCTGGAAGAAGAACTCAAATTTTTTACTTAAGTAAAAGTAACAGTTTCACACTATAAAAGGTCCTGCATTCAAAACCATGCTTAATTAGAAGGACAGTGTTTTGATGTCAATATACTTAAAGTACCTAAAGTAAAAGTACAGACAAGCAAGCCTTCCAGCATTATAAGACAGGAGTTATGGGGCTGTTCCCTGGAAGAATTAACTTACATTTTCATCCTTTTCCTCAAACAATAAGAGGAGTCTTGGACTTGAACACAAGGCAGCTACCACCTTCATCCATTACTGAAGTAGCATTCATCTTGCAGAGGGTATGGACAGTCTATGTGTATGTGCTTGTGTGCATCCAGGTGCATTGTGGGAACAGTCACTAATAAACATCCTCCCAAAGGAAACAGGTCAGGGTGACATTTATCTAAAGGGAATATTTTGTTCTTGAAATGTTCCCCATGCTTTTAATAATTCAACAGACAGCCTTTTCTTCTTTTTACTTTCGCTTGACATGTCAACATTTACCACCTCGGGGTTAAGTATCTGCTCGCCTTCACACTCCCTTCACACAACGGCTGAGGAGTCACACAATAAAGAGGATGTTATTTACAAGGCTGGGTATTTATTATCACTATATAAATTTTGTGTCTGCATGGGTTCATGCATGTGAAGAAACACATCCTTATCCTTGCATTTAACTAAAAAACCAAAAGAAAACTGTTTTAAAAATAGTTTTTTTCATATCCACAACTCTTATATGATGTCACATGGACTTGCAAGAGAGTCACCTCTCATCTGAGAAGTTCTGACTAGTCCCTGAATATTTCACCTCTGTGGTGACATCTCCACAGATACAGTATGTCAGACATCTTCAGTAATCTCTTGCAAGTCCAGGTGCACTTTTGGATATATCACAAATGGCTGGACGACTGAGAATTTTCACAGATAACATTGTTTTTCTCACCTTTGCTTCTGTGCAACTTGTTTGCTTTTTTGAGCTGTACATAAACTGTATAAAGATGGACAACACGACGCCTCCGAGAAGTGAAGCCACAACAAACTGATCACTCTCAGGTGGATGTTTGCAATATTTGATTTGTTGGGTTTTTCTCTATAATACTGTGAGATCTAGACCTTACTATGTAAAGTGCCTTGAGATGAATTTTGCTGTGATTTGGTCCTCGACAAATCAATTGAAAGTAACTGAATTTATATAATCCTGGCCCACCTCTAGTTGAGGCTGCACCTCTGGTTGCTACTTTGCAGAATCTGGCTGCAAAATGCATCACAAAAAGAAGATGGCCACCCCTGTATTGATGATATTTTGGTTTCACTTCTGCATAGTTTCAAGAAGTGCTAATTTTGTTGATTTTTATATACAGTCTATGGTCTGTCTCCTCTGGGCAACACAAGATGTTTTACCTGTGTACACCTCTAGGATATTACTGTCTACAAAACACAGACCATACATACATTGTACAACTGCACATTGAAAGACAGAGGATGCTTTACATTGTTCAAAAAAGATCAACTTATGACTTAAATATTTTTGAAAAGATGACCAGCAAGGCATAGACATCTATGGATGCAACTTTCCTGTCATATAAACTTTTATTGTCAGTGGTACACCACATAAGATCTGATATCACAGACATCATATAAAGGTCACAGAGTAAATCTCCAGCTCTATTCCTCCCCCATCTATTTCCCTGGAGATATGAGACCATGGTTTCAAAGTCATTTCGGAAGGTGTCACATTGAGCTTCAGCCTCACACACATATACACACGTAGATGTTTTTGCAGCTGATAAGCCACAGTGACCCAGGTGGGATTTGGGGAAAGAGCCCACCTGCCCCAGACCAGAGGACAAGATAGAGTGATCTGCCTCTCACTCTCATTTCCCCCAATGCTATGATGTGTGTGTGTGTGTGTGTGTGTGTGTGTGCTTGTGTTCTCGAGGGTAATCAGACTCTGTGTTCGAAAGGATATGGGCTCTCACAGGGTCATGTTAGGTATTTTTAGTCAGATAGATATTGGATAGATACTTTATGTATTAGAAATGTTTAGTGGAGATAGGATGTCTAGTTAGACTGTTAAATGCTTAGGCATGCTTATGAGTTTCTACAGGGTACATCTGGTCAAGGATAACTAGAGAAAAGTTGATGACTGTCAGCAGACAGGGTGTTTAATATTATTATTATGACGTGTAGAACTGTAGCCTTAGCCATAATATGTTCTTATGTTTAAGTCACAACATGTTACTAGAGGTCTGTGAGAATGTTTTTAGCTACACACCACTCAATCAACAGACACACACACACACATTGATTTGCTTCATGTTTTGACTACTGCTATGACCAGCTGCAAAGCTGGCAACAGAGACGTCTCGGTTGACGTTTCTGTGTAGTATGGGGCTAGCCCAACCGAGGGGATATAATGTATAGGCCTGGTGGGTTCAGGGTCTTTCATCTTACATCTGCCTGCGAGCAGTTTGGAGGTGCAAGATACCTGAGTGTGTAATGTTAATTTTACCTGTGATCCTTTGAATAAATCAGCACTGTTTTGAAGTTACTTGGACTGTCTCGTCACTCAGAGTTAGCAATGGTAACAAGAACCAAAGACCAACAGTCAGAAGGACCTACCTGATGACCACGTTTATCATGAGCTGAGAAGTTGAGATGAAAGGTCGTATGTAACCAACACAGATGTTGTTCAAAATCAATCTTAGAGTCAGCTGCCCCTGCAGACCAATACAAAGACTGATTGTTTGGTTTTGTTGTGCAGCTGTGTGTCCTTGCGTTTATGAGTGGTTTTATTTTTCCATGAGATTGATATCAGAAATCTTTTCCTGTGGCTGTGTAATGGGAAATGCAATGTGGGTCAAATGTTTACATTTCTGGTTCTAAGCTCCATTAAGGAAGCTATTTTTGTAAAAATAGAACACCCCTCCCAATAAGGGGTGGTGGACTAAGACACAACCTGTCATCCATCTACAATCCTGTTTTGAGACTAGGACAATAGGCGTCAGTCCACAGGGGAGGATTCAAAGACAGGAAACGACTCTCACCGATACTGGGATATAACAACTCAGTCATTAAGGGACATTGTTGGCCCTCAAAGGACTGAAACACCACCAAGGGGGATAAATATCTCCGGCTCAACACCAGTCAGTCAGAACCGATGAAGCCTCTTGGATGAGAGGTGAAATGTCTTCGACCTAGAAATCTAGTCCAGTTGATTTTTTCTAAGTTTTTTCAGTTTACTATGACCTGGTTGACTGAGAATCTGCACAGACAAATATCACTGAAGTTTTTGTGTTGGCTTAGATGCTGTCTGTCATTGTCTTTTTGCAATTCAGACATACTTTTGTTTTAAACCAGAAATGCACAGTAGCAGTGCTGTACAAGGAGACTCTTATTCAATCCTCATCTTGCTGTCAGATCTTTTGATATTGATGCTTCACGGTCATTTTTCTAAGTGACATGTATGCAGGTCTGATTTGAGCACCACATGTGTAGATCAACATCAAATCATGCAGTTTCCTCAAAAACTGCTCAGTTATAATATGTTCCTTCCAGTTTGACTTGGTCTGAAGCTTCTCTATAAATGCCCAACACATCTGAAACGTCCTCGTCTCCCCACTGACCCCTGTCACTGTTGTTGCAGTCCTCAGGGTTGTGAGAGGCTGACACTGAATGATGCCAATAGCCAGTATTCACATGCACAGAGGAGTGAGACATTGAAAAAAAAACATGGATTCCAGTCTGATCACTAGGACAGCAGCTGCAGCTGACAGGATTTTATAACCAGGAATTACGTCATGTAATTCCACCTGACTGTTACACTCAGTTTGCACACTCACATACAGCTTCCAATGTAGCATACGTTCTCATTATTATATATTTCTTTTCACTTGCTGTTTTTAAAGCACCTTTATATTGTTTATCTACTTTATATTAGACCTTATATTGCTTGGCATTCATTGTGGACAGCAAAGTAAGAATTTCATTGTGCAGGGAAACATGTTTCCTTACTGTGCTTATAACAACAAACACTTTGACTTTGACTTTGCATGGTAAGATGTCTGATGAATCAGGTCTAGGACCACATAGTGGCCTAGATCCATCCATCTATCCATCCATTATATATACCGCTTATTGCTGAATAGGATCGTGGGGGGCTGTAATGTGAACGTATCCTTACTGGACTACAGCTGAGTGGGAAAAACTCTACTCCAAGGTAAGAAGGTCAAAATGCAAAAGTGAAAAAATAAATAAAAAATAAGGTAGCAGTGTTTCATAAAACAAAAGTAAAATACTTGTAATTTATATGTACACAATGATTGAGAGAATTGTCACTTGTCATGTGCCATATACTGTAGCTTTAGCGTTTAATGCCCCTGAATCACAACCCCTGCAAGTGGGACATAATAAAAAGAGCAGTCGTTCTCCATTGAGTTTTTCATGTGCCATTTAGTGCGAGCAGAAGTGCCTGTTTTTCACAAGTCATAAAAAGTCATGAAAACCCTCCAGACTGCAGCACCATACTGAACTGTTGTCTGCCGGTCTGAGATCAGTGTTAGACTCCTGTCAGAGCTATTCAACCTGATGGCTCATCCATCAGTGGAAGCTAATGCTAACAGCAGGCAGGTCGCTGAGCCATCGTCCTCTAAAGAACAGAGAAGCCTGCACCTGGTCATTAAAGTGATAGATTTGCTCTCTCCACCTCTCTCTGCTTTATTTCTTTTTTTCATGCCCTCATCTGTCAATCTGTTGTCCTCAGTGGAGACTGACAGATTCCCTCTTTTTTCAGTTCCTCTTTTCCTCGTCGTCTTCCACAGCCCGCTACCCCACTGTTCCTTCTTGTGTTTATATGCTGCTCCCTTGTTTATGAGCGGGAGTAGAGACAGCCAATGACATCCCATCCTAATTATGTATCATCTCTTTGAAGGCATTTATCACATGTATAAGGAATGGGACTTATCTGTGGCCCCCTGGGAATCAAAGGTGACATCATTAGCCCACGTTCAGAGGCCCAGCCTGGGCAAGAAGGCGGAGGAGGTGAAGCGGGGTGTCTCTGAGAGGATAGAGTCATTACACTGGGCCTTCATTCATTATGAATGAGCTATAAGATTGTCTGTTCCAGGCTGTAATTCCAGCCACTCTTTGAAGTGAAAGAAAGGAGAGAGAGGGAAAACAGAGACAAAAGGAGCTTGAGAGACAACTGAGAGAAAAGAAAGGGAAGCAAAGAAATGGGTCCAGGAAATGAGGTATGAGCTACAGAGAGCAACACTTCCTACTTCTACACCCCTCTTCTTCTTCCAGCATTCTCTTTCTCTGTCTCCTTTGTGGAGCTTCTGGATTTGTGGTCCCCTGTTCTCTCCATCTTTTGTTAGCCATGCTAGCGGCATCGCTCTTGGATTGCACTGTTGATCTGTTGGTTGGATGGCTCATTACTTTGATACAAATGTTGGCTGGATTGTCAAAAAGTGTTGCGCAGATAGCAAGAGTAGTAAGAGTAGCAAGTTAGTCCCTTGTTGTTCTGGTGGTGGAAACAGACAAACAGATGCTTGAAGGTGCAAAAGGCAAAGGTTGAGCAATCTACTTAAAGAGGTCTGGGCTAGTTTCTCCCTTTTCACTGACACGTGGTGCGGTGGGTAGAGCAGTCGTCTCCCAACCAGAAAGTTGAAGGTTCGAATCTTGGTGCCTGCAGTCCACATGTCGAAGTGTCCTTGGGCAAGACACTGAAGCCCCAAGTTGCCCGTGATGGCGGCGTGTACGCACGCAGCGGCCTGGGGCCCTTGGCTCCAAATGAACTTTTGTTGTATGTGTCACAATGTTACAATAAAATAAAGCTATTTCTTCTGTGCCATAATGCTGTTAGCAGCCATTTATAATTATGGACATGGCTGATGTCAGAGTGGCTCTTCTCCAAAAGGGGAATTACTGTACATCTCTGAGAAGTGTTTGAAGTGGCTTATGATCATCTAGACCTTTTGTGGTGTGGTGCTACAGTAGATGTATTGTAAAAGCAGTTAATGCATTTTGACAACATATCTTTTGCACTTTTGCACCATTTTTATATACTGCATTTGTCATATCTCTCTCTTTTCCTCTCCTTTTGCCATCTGTACTGCCACTTTTCCTCTTCTCTTCATCTGTCATCATGTAAGGGAAAGCGAAGACACTATGAACAAATAGCCCAGGTCTTTTGAAAGCAGCACTAGCTGTGGATTATGGGCACATTTACTCACTTCAGGACTCTTTAGTGGGCAGCGTAAATAAGGGTGATGTACAGTAAATAAGACGAATAGGACAATCACAGGCTTTTCAGCAACTTAGGGAGAAAATACTGAATAGTAAGTTTACCTCTCATAAAACCTCCAC
The DNA here is from genome assembly GCF_001952655.1 of Monopterus albus. NCBI lineage: Eukaryota > Metazoa > Chordata > Actinopteri > Synbranchiformes > Synbranchidae > Monopterus > Monopterus albus. Next base: position 1,085,197 of record NW_018127959.1, read on the forward strand.
AGTGGTCGCTCACAGTAATTTGTATTTCTCTGTGTGTGTGTGTGATAGCTTGAGCAAAGGACACTATTTTTATCATTGTATTGTCTTTTAGAGCACACACTGACAGTTTATCCTCTTCAATTACTTTAGCTGTGGTGCAGAGACACAAACTCTCATAACAAACCATTTCTCTCCACCAAGAGGGTAGTTACACACAAACAAAAAGCAGTGATAAACATTTGTGTTGTACATTTGTCATTTTAATGAGCAGCTGAAAGTGGAGAAGTTGTCACAGATAAGGGCACCATTACTGTTCATGGGTACAGAACACATACACTTAACACAGACTCGCACAGACCTGCACCAAATACAAAACAATGCACCTCATTATGGGAATATCTTTTGACCTAATGTGAATTTCAGCCCTTTTCATGTTGATAAATATGTTGCCAGGAAACGGTGAAAATGAGATTCGTTACATGAAACATATTTTTAAAAAAAGTTCTGCTTTTAAACTGTTGCAGAAAACATAATTAATAAAACCCCAAAATAATATCATTGTTCTACAGGTTCTTCTCTAAAGTTTTGGATGTTGTTATGCTGCTAATGTAATAATAACTTACTGAGCATACACATCTAAATTTATGTACCAGGCCTCCTCTCAGTTCAATTAACGTAACCACTAATAGGACTCAAAAAAGAAAGTTTCTTTCCTTCCATCACTCTCTCTTTCTTGTGTTTCCTCCCTTCATGGTTTTGGTTCTGCTGAGCCAGCTTTCCGGACGAGACTAGCATAGATAAAAAGAGGCAATCCCCATTAAGAGATGACAGCGTTTAAAGCCAAACAGACACAGGAGTACTCAGATCTATGTGCCTTAATGAAGTGATGCAGTGCTTTTGGCCTGAGCTTGCAATTATTCCCGTTCTCCTCTTCGCAGTCGCACTTTCATTGTATTTTCACGTGATGGTTTACTTTGCGTCTGCCTGTTAGCTACCATAACCCCTGACTTGTTCTCCCAAACAAACTCAAGCAATGTCCCCTCCTCTTCTCCCTCTACTCCTCCATGCCCCTCCTCCCCCATCTGTGAAACTACGTTGTGGCCATGACAGTGTGAAACAGTTGTAGCAGTCAGGTGGCACAGCAGTAATAACCAGGTTGAGAACTAATGTGTACAAAATATAGAGCCCGTGGCGGCCATGGTTTTTGGTGGCATTGCAGTGACACAATGTTAAATAAAGGGTTTTACACGTTAGCGATATGCATATATACTGTATGTCTCCATCTCTGACATGCCAAACCAATGTTAACCCTGGTTTTTGTCCCACTCTTTCTGTTACAAAACGCAGCCTCTTGGGTCAAACGGGTCCACTCCCATCCTGGGCTGTACCTGTACAGGGAGCCTCCACGGTCCATCTTTGAAATGAGCCATACTGGTTTGAAAGATATATCTCACAACTTCAGATCAGCGGGGACGTGGAAGAAGTGCTTCGGATTCCACCAAACCATTATTCAGTGCTTTTAGCCCCGAGAACGGTTCCTTGTAGCCTGCTGTTACCAGGAATCAAATTCTAGGGAAGAAACACTATGTTGTTTACAGGGATTAATTTTGAACAACAATACCAAACTCAGTCAATAGTACTTAGTACTGAAGCTGGGTGTTAAATGCATGGCCACATTTTGATTCACTGATCAGTTATTTTCTATGTGATTGCTACAGTTCAGTGTGTATATACATATAGTAAGTCTCAGTACATGAGCAGTTCATATCACAACCTAAAAGGCACTGAAAGCAAAGCAGAGCAACCAGGTGAGCAGAGGAGGGTTGGAGTATTGATTGCTTGATGACGAAAACCCTGATGAAGAACAAAGGAGTGAGTGCTAATGACAGTGAGATGAGCTGCAGGTGGGTGCGAGTGACTGGGAGCGCTGCAGCCAGGGAACAGATGTGGCCTGCAACACAGAATAAGCAGAACAAAATGCAGAAAAGAATAAACAGAACAGGATGCGACTGGGACACAATGACACTCTTACCCAGCTCTAGTTCTTGACTCAATTATTTTTTGTTGACCTAAAAGTGGTCAGAATGTATCAAGTCTGAACATACTGGAATCTGTAAAATAAGCAATCAGGAGGTTTATAGATTACCAAGCACATGATGGCAGTGTCCTCAATGGCAACTGTAGCCATGGCCTGATGATCTCAGAGGATGTGAAGAAATTAGTGTAGCTTTAACATGGAGTAACTCACTTAAGAATAATATTCACTAGACACTTTTTAAAGTGACAGCTTTTTAAATGCTTTACTTTCTGCCAATCCAAAGCCTTTGTTTAAAAGGATACAGTTCAAGAGCATCCTTCTCTCACACACACACACACACACACACACACACCAGATTTATTTATCACATCTCTGAAGTGAACGTGTAATTGGAAGGGCACGGGGGTGGTGATGCTCAATTAGCTTGGCTCGTGTGTGTATCAGGGTGAACTGAGTGACGAGCCAGTGTGACCAGATTTCATCAGCTGAGAGCGAAGTCATACAGAATCGGTGGCAGGCCTGGCCTCCCTACCCACCACCTGACTCCCACCTCATTAGTGAGCTCTAATCAGACACACATTTCCATGGCCTTCATTCTGCATGGGCAATGCACAGGAAGAGATCAAAACTTTTTTGTATACGAATGTAGTAGTATTTGCAACAGTGATCTTGGTCCGATGGCCCCATATTTGCAACCCCAGGTAAGAAACTTAGGAGTGTTAACCCAGTGGTCTTTTAGTTGAGATTATTAGGAAATGTTAAGAACTTTTTTTCATTCAGTGATTTTCATGCTGTCATTAGTTCAAGAATTGACTGCTGTAACGCTGTGTATGTTGGGATCTCTCAAGCATCCTTATCCTAGCTTCAGTTGGTCCACATTGCTCCTGCTCCTGTGTATTTTCTGGTCTGTGGCATACCACAGTTCCAAGCCCCTCTCATTGTGGCCTCACTCTATTGTCTTCTGCTCGTTACAGGATTAAATTCAAGCTGTTATTTGTTTTCAAAGCGCTGCTTGGTTTGTCACCCTTGTATATTTCAGAACTCACATTTCCACACACCAAAAACATCACTAGGGTTGTGCAGTCAGCTGTGTCTAGATGTACCCACTGTAGGTCCAGACAAACATGGTGGGGTCCAGGCTGTAGCAGTAAATTTCTTAGTTTATCAAGGAATCCTACAGGATAAGATCAGGGTGACTGTCCACCAGCTAAGGTTCAGTAGAGGTTGGCTGAAGCAGCAGGACAATGACCCTAAACAGAGTTCTCCAGCCATGTAATGTTTTATCTTGGGCACCTCCAGATTAGACTGGCACCCCTCATAAGTCGAAGCAGTCTGCAATTATTTCAGAATGCTAAAACCAGAGAGCCATCCATCCATCCATTTTCCTCCGCTTATCCGGGACCGGGTCACGGGGGCAGCAGTCTAAGCAAAGATGCCCAGACGTCCCTCTCTCCAGACACTTCCTCCAGCTCCTCCGGGGGAATGCCAAGGCGTTCCCAGGCCAGCCGAGAGACATAGTCCCTCCAGCGTGTCCTGGGTCTTCCCCGGGGCCTCCTCCC
>NW_018127959.1:1091724-1097149 GCF_001952655.1 Monopterus albus
GTACCTCTCAACCTCCTGCACAAGCTCGGGCTCCTTCCCCACCAGCGAGGTGACATTCCATGTCCCCAGGGCTAGTCTCCGTGTCCAGAGATCGGGTCGTCGGGGCCCCTGCCTTCGACTGCTGCCCAATCCACTGTGCACCGGCCCCTTACGGATCCTCCTGCAGGTGGTGGGCCCACGGGAGGACGTCCCCACGTCGCTTGTTCGGGCTAAGCCCGGTCGGGTCCCGTGAGGGGAGGCCCGGCCATCATGCACTCGCATTCGAGAGAGAGCCTCTTCCTAAAAACGAGAGGATAGTTTGTGAACGTACACACCTCCTGCTATCAGTGTTGCGTTGAAATCTGTTTCCCCATTGAGATGTGTTTTCCCTAACCCGAATCCTAACATTACCTTAACCACAACCACTGGGTCAACAGAGGAAACACATCTCAACAGGGGAAACAAAAAACAAAAACAATGAGAAATATGTTATGTTTTCGACAATGACAACACCTCAGATCCTACCTAACATGTTCGAGCCAGAATATGAAAGTGGACAGCACCGTGAACCGCAACAGTATAAATTAATTTGACTTCTCCTCCATAGATAGTTAAACAATGGTATATTGTATATACCGCTGAAAAAAGATATTTAGACTTCTAGTGAAAATAAAAATCATGCTGGCTCCTGAACATATCTGCTATGTAGCACTGTGTGTCAGTGTGTGAAAGCAAAACTTTCAAGCCAGAAGTATGAGAGCTGCCACTGCTGAGATACTAAAGGTGTAGCCGACAGCTGGCAGGGTGTTGTCAGCTCCTTCGCTTCCAGCTGCTGCAGCTACAGTAGCTAACCAACCTATAGATGCATATTCAACAGTAGAACGCTATTTACCTATGTGTAAGACACTTTGGGCCACTTTGGGCCACTGCTGCCCAATCCACTGTGCACCGGCACATGAAGCACATGAAGCAGTAGCAAACAAGAGAATATTTGTGTAGGCTACTGCCAGTCAGTATTACAATACTGAAAATTTATAGACAGAAGACACTTCAGAAATAGGCTTGTGGTTTTGTAAGCAGAAAGCAGATTTTGATTTATCTTGTAAGGAAGATTTAAAGCTCTGTTTAAAACTTTGTGTTACACCACCAGATTGCAGAGAGCTATTTATGGCAAGCAGGAACATTGGGCTCAAGGACAATTTTAAATATACTGTAGACGTTGGTAAAATGTCAAGGGGACTCGGAGACTGTTTAATGCTCACCAACAAATGTGAGCTGTGTTGCAAAGTGCAACAAACTTAGCACAATGTCATTGAGGAGAGGTGGTAAAAAGAGAGGCATTGTAAAGCTTAAGTTAAACACAGTGAGCAATAAAACTGTGTATTTTTTATTATTGTTTTAGTGCAGCTGTGAAGGAGCGGTCATACTTTGCTCAGTGACCTCAGCCTGACTGCAAATTAACTCTCTTTCCTATCCATCCCTCACTTTTTATCCATCATTCTTTGTGATCCACCTGGAAGCAGAGCGCAGTTTGATATGTATTAGTTCGACCTAATTCTTGGCATAGATTGAATTGTACTGTATATTCTGTAACAACTTTGCAGCACAGTCAGAATGGCTATAAGAAAAGCTATTTACTGTAGCAGCTACAGTGTGTCACTGTCAGGTTTGCCCGGTGCCACCTGCCCCTCTCTTTCTCTCTCTCTTACACACACACACACACACACGTACAATACTCACAAAGCCATATGTTTGGAAGTTTTTCCTTTCATAAGTCTTTTGAGGCCTTCAGAGTTCAGAGATGTTCACATAGTCCACAAATGGTTTTCCCATTAGTTCCACCTTCCATCTATTCTTCTGATTTTCCACCAATTGTGGCCAAGGATGAAGAACTCCATTGTCCAGTCTGCTGGGGACAGCATTGAGTGGTATGTAGTATTTGTCTCCAGGGGTTCAGTTTCCATTAAAACTCACAAAGAGGACATGGAAGGGATAAAGGAGAACTAGCAAAGAACTGAGTTGCATCTACCACCTGCATCTGGAATACTGTAGCTGCCACAGCCATGCACACGTGGTAAGAGTTACATCTCAGTATGTCTGGCAGCTGACTCTAAAAGACTGGTGTACGAGGTCATGTCATAAAGGATTACAGTGAAGTAGTGGAGTGATGCAGCAAGGCTCTGAGACTCCAGGAGCAATTGTATGGGCCAGTAAGGTTCAGGAGGTCACTTTAAAAATGTAATTTGTCACAGACTACCTGGTTAAATCTTTGCATTCTGGAATATGATACACTGCAATGGGATTCAGCTTTATATGTCTACTCATGTATAGTTGGGAAAATTCATGGCAGCACATTGTACTGGTGAAGCACCATCTGGGTCAGGTATCAAGAAAATCAAACGCTCATGCTGACGGTCAGAGGTTGAAATTATATGATGAGGAAATCTCAATAATGACCTGATGCCTGAATCCCATTAAGCTGTTTCAAGGTTCTGGTATTGTTCACACAAGCTCTCTGTCACACTGTCATGGGACACTGAAATAGCACAAAGCAATCATTAATGTTATCAGAAACACATGTGCTTACCAGTCAAAGTGACTGGTTTGGGACAGAACTTTTTTATCACATCTGTTTGAATCTACTTACTGAACCGGAATCGTTTACTAACCCTCATGGAACCTATTTAGGTTTAACTTTTGAGTGTAACAAAAGCTACTATGGTTCAGTGGGTAGAGCAGTCGTCTCCCAACTGGGGGGTCGGACGTTCGAACTCGGTGCCTGCAGTCCACATGTCGAAGTGTCCTTGGGTAAGACACTGAACCCCCCGTTGCCCCCGATGGTTAGAGCCATTGGTTGAGTTGGCGCCGCAGATGGCTGCCTCAGTTCTGTACCGGAAACAAATCCCTTGTGTGTAACATACTCGGCCAAATAAAGGTGATTATAATAATAAATGATTGGACTAAACAATGAGCTGAAGCTCAGTTATAAAGCTCTGTTGAGTTGCACGTTCATGTTATATTTTACTGTGACTCCTTTGATACTGTCACACTGTTATATTTGTCACAATGATGTATTATTTTCCATGAGCTGGGGATTCGTTAGCTTCAGAGATTAACATATCTGGGTAATCACCAACTGGGAACCAGATTCAAAGTAGCTTTGCTTAGGAGCAGAATGTGTGATTGGTAACTCCTTCATTTACAGACTGAGAAAGCCTTAACAGGGCTGAATCATACAGCAAGTGTCTGCTTCTAATTGAATTGAACTGAAGTTCAGATGAGGATCTGGGAACCCAAATAAAAGATCCAGACAGACACAGGCTAATAGCTCTGATTAACATTCATTTCTTTCTCTTCGGCAACAGTGGCACGGTGGATAGAGCAGTCGTCTCCCAACCAGAAGGTTGGAGGTTGAAGGTTTGAATCTCAGTGCCTACAGTCAAAGTGTCCTTGGACAAGACACTGAACCCTCTGTTGCCCCCGATGGTTAGAGCCATCGGTTGAGTTGGCACCGCAGATGGCTGCCATCAGTTCTGCACCGGAAACAAATTCCTTGTGTCTAACATACTTGGCCAAATAAAGGTGATTACCCTTATCCTTCTCTTGTGTCTCATGCGCTCACCCTCAGTGGTACACACAGGCAGAGTTTAATGCAGGAGCAGTAAACGTGCAGGTACTGCGGGGTCCAGTATCACTATGATCTTTGCCATCGTGCATTACATATGTATGAGGACAGGGTTTTCCAGTCACTTTTGTGTGTCTTTTAAATTACTTCTGTGTTATCACTGTGCATTACAACCCTGCTCCTCTTACTACAGTGTAGAATGAATTCAGTTCTCCTGTGCTCAAGATATTACCTGCCTATTGTGAGCGGATATCAAAGTGCCTGGGGTTTTCTCTGATTTACTGTAGGTGTGTGTTGCCTTTTAAGCATAGCATCTGGCTGAGCTGCTGAACAAGGTGAAATGCGGTCAGGAACACTCTAATACACAGGGTGCTGACAATACAAATGAAGCTGTTGGTAAGTGACACAAATCCCAGAAGCCTCTGCACTTTATCAGTTTATTTACAACAGTATGAGAATAATGACAGTTCATTAGATAATACAAACATATTTACATCTCTCCGTGCTTCATACAGATCATTCAGTGGTTGAAATCATCGGGGATCAGGTAAATGTTACAACAGCATTCTGAATGACTAAGTTATGGGTTGAAATCTCTGGAGCCACTTTCTTTTCTCCCGTTACCTCATGTGTAACAGAGAGAGCGACTGCACTTTCAATGTAACTTTCAGCTGCTGTTATGACAGGATGGAACCTGAAAGCGGTTATTTCCACTCACTGACATAGTCTTGGACTTACTAAAGATTATGTGAGAGAAGCATACATTTACATCTAGTCATTGCTTCTCGGTTGCCTTTATACTTGATGTCAGGCAGCTATTGTATTTGCCCATGATGAATTTAGTGGCTAAAGCGTAAACTAGGTAAATAGGCTTGACTGTCAGTCGTGCAGATTACAACCACCTGTTAGATGACTGTTTGTGTGGCTACCTGTTCTGCTTTGTGATCTGCCTTAAGAGCCATGATATATAATTTAATATGTCACCTGAGGGAGTGGAGGGAGAACATCCATCCATCCCCTTTCTTCCACTTATCTAAGATTGGGTTGTGGTGGCAACAGATTTAGCAAGGTAGTCCAGACATCCCTCTCCCCAGCAACATTTTCCTGCTCCTCTGGGATTCTGAGGCATTCCCAGGCCAGATGAAATATATAATCTCTGTATTGTTCTTGGTATTTAGGTGTCCATTTCAGCATAGTACTGCCACTAGTGATTGTCCAGCAGTGCATAAGACTTTAAAGGAATAGTTCAGGATTGTCAAGTTGGTGTTCATGTGTCCCTGTGTGCATGGGAATAGTCGTTGTCACTTCTCCTATTCTCACCACAGAACCTGAATGTAAATGCATGTACTCGATTATTATTACTACTACTCCTTTAATAAGAGTGCACCTGAACAACACCATGTCTATGTTTGCAGGTACAAGGTACACTAAAATGAATAAAGCTATGTAAGCTGGTAAGCTGTAGCTGCCACATCTCTCATGCTGGGCCTGTGCTCTTCATTGACACTAGCTACTATTTAGATGATTGAAGTGAGTCATGGCGACACTAGCTGTTGCTAAGTGTAACCAAATTTGTCTCCTGCAAACCAGAAAGTGTAGGACAACATGTTAATGCAATATGACAGCCATGGATCAAAGCCTGGATTGTTTGATTGCATTTGTGCCTCAGACAGAATGTGGTATGTTTCTGGTCAGCTGTTTCAAATTGCATGAATTAAAAACAGGAAAAAAAAAGTCACAGTCACTTTTAACATTACAAGATCCCAGCAGCAATGAATGAATAGCTTAAACGAATCTGTGTAATATGCTGCCAGGGAAAAT